>NC_142040.1:1602500-1829253 GCF_982192425.1 Myodes glareolus
TTCACTTCGCACAGTGAATTGAAGTGTTGGAACAGACTGCTTCTCTTTCAGAGAAACGGATGTGAGTTTTTTGTGAAAGCTTGTAAGTAGCTTAAGGCACTTTCAAAGGAAAGTGATTTTCTCTGACAGGACAGCATTTAGAAAGTGAAGAAACACTCCATTCACTTCGCACAGTGAATTGAAGTGTTGGAACAGACTGCTTCTCTTTCAGAGAAACGCATGTGAGTTTTTTGTGAAAGCTTGTAAGTAGCTTAAGGCACTTTCAAAGGAAAGTGATTTTCTCTGAAAGGACAGCATTTAGAAAGTGAAGCAACACTCCATTCACTTCGCACAGTGAATTGAAGTGTTGGAACAGACTGCTTCTCTTTCAGAGAAACACATGTGAATTTCTGTTCAATGCTTGTAAGTAGCTTAAGGCACTTTCAAAGGAAAGTGATTTTCTCTGAAAGGACGGCATTTAGAAAGTGAAGCAACACTCCATTCACTTCGCACAGTGAATTGAAGTGTTGGAACAGACTGCTTCTCTTTCAGGGAAACGCATGTGAGTTTTTTGTGAAAGCTTGTAAGTAGCTTAAGGCACTTTCAAAGGAAAGTGATTTTCTCTGAAAGGACAGCATTTAGAAAGTGAAGCAACACTCCATTCACTTTGCACAGTGAATTGAAGTGTTGGAACAGACTGCTTCTCTTTCTTTTTTTTTTTTTTTTTTTTTAAGATTTATTTATTTATTATGTATACAGTACATATTATGTATACAGTATTCTACCTACATTCAGGCCAGAAGACGACATTCAGGCCAGAAGAGGGCACCAGATCTCATTACAGATGTTTTTTAAGCCACCTTGTGGTTGCTGGGAATTGAACTCAGGACCTTTAGACAAGCAGGCGGTGCTCTAAACCCCTGAGCCATCTCTCCAGCCCCTGCTTCTCTTTCAGAGAAACGCATGTTAATTTCTGTTCAATGCTTGTAAGTAGCTTAAGGCACTTTCAAAGGAAAGTGATTTTCTCTGAAAGGACAGCATTTAGAAAGTGAAGCAACCCTCCATTCACTTCGCACAGTGAATTGAAGTGTTGGAGCAGACTGCTTCTCTTTCAGAGAAACGGATGTGAGTTTTTTGTGAAAGCTTGTAAGTAGCTTAAGGCACTTTCAAAGGAATGTGATTTTCTCTGAAAGGACAGCATGTAGAAAGTGAAGCAACACTCCATTCACTTCGCACAGTGAATTGAAGTGTTGGAACAGACTGCTTCTCTTTCAGAGAAACGGATGTGAGTTTTTTGTGATAGCTTGTAAGTAGCTTAAGCCACTTTCAAAGGAATGTGATTTTCTCTGAAAGGACATCATGTAGAAAGTGAAGCAACACTCCATTCACTTCGCACAGTGAATTGAAGTGTTGGAACAGACTGCTTCTCTTTCAGAGAAACGCATGTGAATTTCTGTTGAATGCTTGTAAGTAGCTTAAGGCACTTTCAAAGGAAAGTGATTTTCTCTGAAAGGACAGCATTTAGAGAGTGAAGCAATATTCCATTCACTTCGAACAGTGAATTGAAGTGTTGGAACAGACTGCTTCTCTTTCAGAGAAACGCATGTCAATTTCTGTTGAATGCTTATAAGTAGCTTAAGGCACTTTCAAAGGAAAGTGATTTTCTCTGACAGGACAGCATTTAGAAAGTGAAGCAACAGTCCATTCACTTCGCACAGTGAATTGAAGTGTTGGAACATACTGCTTCTCTTTCAGGGAAACGCATGTGAGTTTTTTGTGAAAGCTTGTAAGTAGCTTAAGGCACTTTCAAAGGAAAGTGATTTTCTCTGACAGGACAGCATTTAGAAAGTGAAGCAACACTCCATTCACTTCGCACAGTGAATTGAAGTGTTGGAACAGACTGCTTCTCTTTCAGAGAAACGCATGTGAACTTCTGTTCAATGCTTGTAAGTAGCTTAAGGCACTTTCAAAGGAAAGTGATTTTCTCTGAAAGGACAGCATTTAGAAAGTGAAGCAACACTCCATTCACTTCGCACAGTGAATTGAAGTGTTGGAACAGACTGCTTCTCTTTCAGAGAAACGCATGTGAATTTCTGTTCAATGCTTGTAAGTAGCTTAAGGCACTTTAAAGGAAAGTGATTTTCTCTGAAAGGACAGCATTTAGAAAGTTAAGCAACACTCCATTCACTTCGCACAGTGAATTGAAGTGTTGGAACAGACTGCTTCTCTTTCAGAGAAACGGATGTGAGTTTTTTGTGTAAGCTTGTAAGTAGCTTAAGGCACTTTCAAAGGAAAGTGATTTTCTCTGAAAGAACAGCATTTAGAGAGTGAAGCAATATTCCATTCACTTCGAACAGTGAATTGAAGTGTTGGAACAGACTGCTTCTCTTTCAGAGAAACGCATGTCGATTTCTGTTAAATGCTTATAAGTAGCTTAAGGCACTTTCAAAGGAAAGTGATTTTCTCTGAAAGGACAGCATTTAGAAAGTGAAGCAACACTCCATTCACTTCGCACAGTGAATTGAAGTGTTGGAACAGACTGCTTCTCTTTCAGAGAAACGCATGTGAATTTCTGTTGAATGCTTGTAAGTAGCTTAAGGCACTTTCAAATGAAACTGATTTTCTCTGAAAGGACAGCATTTAGAAAGTGAAGCAACACTCCATTCACTTCGCACAGTGAATTGAAGTGTTGGAACAGACTGCTTCTCTTTCAGAGAAACGCATGTGAATTTCTGTTCAATGCTTGTAAGTAGCTTAAGGCACTTTCAAAGGAAAGTGATTTTCTCTGACAGGACAGCATTTAGAAAGTGAAGCAACACTCCATTCACTTCGCACAGTGAATTGAAGTGTTGGAACAGACTGCTTCTCTTTCAGAGAAACGCATGTGAGTTTTTTGTGTAAGCTTGTAAGTAGCTTAAGGCACTTTCAAAGGAAAGTGATTTTCTCTGAAAGGACAGCATTTAGAAAGTGAAGCAACACTCCATTCACTTCGCACAGTGAATTGAAGTGTTGGAACAGACTGCTTCTCTTTCAGAGAAACGCATGTGAATTTCTGTTCAATGCTTGTAAGTAGCTTAAGGCACTTTCAAAGGAAAGTGATTTTCTCTGAAAGGACAGCATTTAGAAAGTGAAGCAACACTCCATTCACTTCGCACAGTGAATTGAAGTGTTGGAACAGACTGCTTCTCTTTCAGGGAAACGCATGTGAGTTTTTTGTGAAAGCTTGTAAGTAGCTTAAGGCACTTTCAAAGGAAAGTGATTTTCTCTGAAAGGACAGCATTTAGAAAGTGAAGCAACACTCCATTCACTTTGCACAGTGAATTGAAGTGTTGGAACAGACTGCTTCTCTTTCAGAGAAACGCATGTTAATTTCTGTTCAATGCTTGTAAGTAGCTTAAGGCACTTTCAAAGGAAAGTGATTTTCTCTGAAAGGACAGCATTTAGAAAGTGAAGCAACCCTCCATTCACTTCGCACAGTGAATTGAAGTGTTGGAACAGACTGCTTCTCTTTCAGAGAAACGGATGTGAGTTTTTTGTGAAAGCTTGTAAGTAGCTTAAGGCACTTTCAAAGGAATGTGATTTTCTCTGAAAGGACAGCATGTAGAAAGTGAAGCAACACTCCATTCACTTCGCACAGTGAATTGAAGTGTTGGAACAGACTGCTTCTCTTTCAGAGAAACGCTTGTGAATTTCTGTTGAATGCTTGTAAGTAGCTTAAGGCACTTTCAAAGGAAAGTGATTTTCTCTGAAAGGACAGGATTTAGAAAGTGAAGCAACACTCCATTCACTTCGCACAGTGAATTGAAGTGTTGGAACAGACTGCTTCTCTTTCAGAGAAACGCATGTGAGTTTTTTGTAAAAGCTTGTAAGTAGCTTAAGGCACTTTCAAAGGAAAGAGATTTTCTCTGACAGGACAGCATTTAGAAAGTGAAGCAACACTCCATTCACTTCGCACATTGAATTGAAGTGTTGGAACAGACTGCTTCTCTTACAGAGAAACGCATGTGAATTTCTGTTGAATGCTTGTAAGTAGCTTAAGGCGCTTTCAAAGGAAAGTGATTTTCTCTGAAAGGACAGCATTTAGAAAGTGAAGCAACACTCCATTCACTTCGCACAGTGAATTGAAGTGTTGGAACAGACTGCTTCTCTTACAGAGAAACGCATGTGAATTTCTGTTGAATGCTTGTAAGTAGCTTAAGGCACTTTCAAAGGAAAGTGATTTTCTCTGACAGGACAGCATGTAGAAAGTGAAGCAACACTCCATTCACTTCGCACAGTGAATTGAAGTGTTGGAACAGACTGCTTCTCTTTCAGGGAAACGCGTGTGAGTTTTTTGTGAAAGCTTGTAAGTAGCTTAAGGCACTTTCAAAGGAAAGTGATTTTCTCTGACAGGACAGCATTTAGAAAGTGAAGCAACACTCCATTCACTTCGCACAGTGAATTGAAGTGTTGGAACAGACTGCTTCTCTTTCAGAGAAACGCATGTGAATTTCTGTTGAATGCTTGTAAGTAGCTTAAGGCACTTTCAAAGGAAGGTGATTTTCTCTGAAAGGACAGCATTTAGAAAGTGAAGCAACCCTCCATTTACTTCGCACAGTGAATTGAAGTGTTGGAACAGGCTGCTTCTCTTTCAGAGAAACGGATGTGAGTTTTTTGTGAAAGCTTGTAAGTAGCTTAAGGCACTTTCAAAGGAAAGTGATTTTCTCTGAAAGGACAGCATTTAGAAAGTGAAGCAACACTCCATTCACTTCGCACAGTGAATTGAAGTGTTGGAACAGACTGCTTCTCCTTCAGAGAAACGCATGTGAATTTCTGTTGAATGCTTGTAAGTAGCTTAAGGCACTTTCAAAGGAAAGTGATTTTCTCTGAAAGGACAGCATTTAGAAAGTGAAGCAACACTCCATTCACTTCGCACAGTGAATTGAAGTGTTGGAACAGACTGCTTCTCCTTCAGAGAAACGCATGTGATTTTTTTGTGAAAGCTTGTAAGTAGCTCAAGGCACTTTCATAGGAAAGTGAATTTCTCTGACAGGACAGCATTTAGAAAGTGAAGCAACACTCCATTCACTTCGCACAGTGAATTGAAGTGTTGGAACAGACTGCTTCTCTTTCAGAGAAACGGATGTGAGTTTTTTGTGAAAGCTTGTAAGTAGCTTAAGGGACTTTCAAAGGAAAGTGATTTTCTCTGACAGGACAGCATTTAGAAAGTGAAGCAACACTCCATTCACTTCGCACAGTGAATTGAAGTGTTGGAACAGACTGCTTCTCTTTCAGAGAAACGCATGTGAATTTCTGTTCAATGCTTGTAAGTAGCTTAAGGTACTTTCAAAGGAAAGTGATTTTCTCTGAAAGGACAGCATTTAGAAAGTGAAGCAACACTCCATTCACTTCGCACAGTGAATTGAAGTGTTGGAACAGACTGCTTCTCTTTCAGGGAAACGCATGTGAGTTTTTTGTGAAAGCTTGTAAGTAGCTTAAGGGACTTTCAAAGGAAAGTGATTTTCTCTGAAAGGACAGCATTTAGAAAGTGAAGCAACACTCCATTCACTTTTCACAGTGAATTGAAATGTTGGAACAGACTGCTTCTCTTTCAGAGAAACGCATGTGAATTTCTGTTCAATGCTTGTAAGTAGCTTAAGGCACTTTCAAAGGAAAGTGATTTTCTCTGAAAGGACAGCATTTAGAAAGTGAAGCAACCCTCCATTCACTTCGCACAGTGAATTGAAGTGTTGGAACAGACTGCTTCTCTTTCAGAGAAACGGATGTGAGTTTTTTTGTGAAAGCTTGAAAGTAGCTTAAGGCACTTTCAAAGGAATGTGATTTTCTCTGAAAGGACAGCATGTAGAAAGTGAAGCAACACTCCATTCACTTCGCACAGTGAATTGAAGTGTTGGAACAGACTGCTTCTCTTTCAGAGAAACGGATGTGAGTTTTTTGTGATAGCTTGTAAGTAGCTTAAGCCACTTTCAAAGGAATGTGATTTTCTCTGAAAGGACAGCATGTAGAAAGTGAAGCAACACTCCATTCACTTCGCACAGTGAATTGAAGTGTTGGAACAGACTGCTTCTCTTTCAGAGAAACGCATGTGAATTTCTGTTGAATGCTTGTAAGTAACTTAAGGCACTTTCAAAGGAAAGTGATTTTCTCTGAAAGGACAGCATTTAGAAAGTGAAGCAACACTCCATTCACTTCGCACAGTGAATTGAAGTGTTGGAACAGACTGCTTCTCTCTCAGAGAAACGCATGTGAATTTCTGTTCAATGCTTGTAAGTAGCTTAAGGCACTTTAAAGGAAAGTGATTTTCTCTGAAAGGACAGCATTTAGAAAGTTAAGCAACACTCCATTCACTTCGCACAGTGAATTGAAGTGTTGGAACAGACTGCTTCTCTTTCAGAGAAACGGATGTGAGTTTTTTGTGTAAGCTTGTAAGTAGCTTAAGGCACTTTCAAAGAAAAGTGATTTTCTCTGAAAGAACAGCATTTAGAGAGTGAAGCAATATTCCATTCACTTCGAACAGTGAATTGAAGTGTTGGAACAGACTGCTTCTCTTTCAGAGAAACGCATGTCGATTTCTGTTAAATGCTTATAAGTAGCTTAAGGCACTTTCAAAGGAAAGTGATTTTCTCTGAAAGGACAGCATTTAGAAAGTGAAGCAACACTCCATTCACTTCGCACAGTGAATTGAAGTGTTGGAACAGACTGCTTCTCTTTCAAAGAAACGCATGTGAATTTCTGTTGAATGCTTGTAAGTAGCTTAAGGCACTTTCAAATGAAACTGATTTTCTCTGAAAGGACAGCATTTAGAAAGTGAAGCAACACTCCATTCACTTCGCACAGTGAATTGAAGTGTTGGAACAGACTGCTTCTCTTTCAGAGAAACGCATGTGAATTTCTGTTCAATGCTTGTAAGTAGCTTAAGGCACTTTCAAAGGAAAGTGATTTTCTCTGACAGGACAGCATTTAGAAAGTGAAGCAACACTCCATTCACTTCGCACAGTGAATTGAAGTGTTGGAACAGACTGCTTCTCTTTCAGAGAAACGCATGTGAGTTTTTTGTGTAAGCTTGTAAGTAGCTTAAGGCACTTTCAAAGGAAAGTGATTTTCTCTGAAAGGACAGCATTTAGAAAGTGAAGCAACACTCCATTCACTTCGCACAGTGAATTGAAGTGTTGGAACAGACTGCTTCTCTTTCAGAGAAACGCATGTGAATTTCTGTTCAATGCTTGTAAGTAGCTTAAGGCACTTTCAAAGGAAAGTGATTTTCTCTGAAAGGACAGCATTTAGAAAGTGAAGCAACACTCCATTCACTTCGCACAGTGAATTGAAGTGTTGGAACAGACTGCTTCTCTTTCAGGGAAACGCATGTGAGTTTTTTGTGAAAGCTTGTAAGTAGCTTAAGGCACTTTCAAAGGAAAGTGATTTTCTCTGAAAGGACAGCATTTAGAAAGTGAAGCAACACTCCATTCACTTTGCACAGTGAATTGAAGTGTTGGAACAGACTGCTTCTCTTTCAGAGAAACGCATGTTAATTTCTGTTCAATGCTTGTAAGTAGCTTAAGGCACTTTCAAAGGAAAGTGATTTTCTCTGAAAGGACAGCATTTAGAAAGTGAAGCAACCCTCCATTCACTTCGCACAGTGAATTGAAGTGTTGGAACAGACTGCTTCTCTTTCAGAGAAACGGATGTGAGTTTTTTGTGAAAGCTTGTAAGTAGCTTAAGGCACTTTCAAAGGAATGTGATTTTCTCTGAAAGGACAGCATGTAGAAAGTGAAGCAACACTCCATTCACTTCGCACAGTGAATTGAAGTGTTGGAACAGACTGCTTCTCTTTCAGAGAAACGCTTGTGAATTTCTGTTGAATGCTTGTAAGTAGCTTAAGGCACGTTCAAAGGAAAGTGATTTTCTCTGAAAGGACAGGATTTAGAAAGTGAAGCAACACTCCATTCACTTCGCACAGTGAATTGAAGTGTTGGAACAGACTGCTTCTCTTTCAGAGAAACGCATGTGAGTTTTTTGTAAAAGCTTGTAAGTAGCTTAAGGCACTTTCGAAGGAAAGAGATTTTCTCTGACAGGACAGCATTTAGAAAGTGAAGCAACACTCCATTCACTTCGCACATTGAATTGAAGTGTTGGAACAGACTGCTTCTCTTACAGAGAAACGCATGTGAATTTCTGTTGAATGCTTGTAAGTAGCTTAAGGCGCTTTCAAAGGAAAGTGATTTTCTCTGAAAGGACAGCATTTAGAAAGTGAAGCAACACTCCATTCACTTCGCACAGTGAATTGAAGTGTTGGAACAGACTGCTTCTCTTACAGAGAAACGCATGTGAATTTCTGTTGAATGCTTGTAAGTAGCTTAAGGCACTTTCAAAGGAAAGTGATTTTCTCTGACAGGACAGCATGTAGAAAGTGAAGCAACACTCCATTCACTTCGCACAGTGAATTGAAGTGTTGGAACAGACTGCTTCTCTTTCAGAGAAACGCATGTGAGTTTTTTGTGAAAGCTTGTAAGTAGCTTAAGGCACTTTCAAAGGAAAGTGATTTTCTCTGACAGGACAGCATTTAGAAAGTGAAGCAACACTCCATTCACTTCGCACAGTGAATTGAAGTGTTGGAACAGACTGCTTCTCTTTCAGAGAAACGCATGTGAATTTCTGTTCAATGCTTGTAAGTAGCTTAAGGCACTTTCAAAGGAAAGTGATTTTCTCTGAAAGGACAGCATTTAGAAAGTGAAGCAACACTCCATTCACTTCGCACAGTGAATTGAAGTGTTGGAACAGACTGCTTCTCTTTCAGAGAAACGCATGTGAGTTTTTTGTGTAAGCTTGTAAGTAGCTTAAGGCACTTTCAAAGGAAAGTGATTTTCTCTGAAAGGACAGCATTTAGAAAGTGAAGCAACACTCCATTCACTTCGCACAGTGAATTGAAGTGTTGGAACAGACTGCTTCTCTTTCAGAGAAACGGATGTGAGTTTTTTGTGAAAGCTTGTAAGTAGCTTAAGGCACTTTCAAAGGAAAGTGAGTTTCTCTGAAAGGACAGCATGTAGAAAGTGAAGCAACACTCCATTCACTTCGCAGGGTGAATTGAAGTGTTGGAACAGACTGCTTCTCTTTCAGAGAAACGCATGTGAGTTTTTTGTGAAAGCTTGTAAGTAGCTTAAGGCACTTTCAAAGGAAAGAGATTTTCTCTGAAAGGACAGCATTTAGAAAGTGAAGCAACACTCCATTCACTTCGCACAGTAAATTGAAGTGTTGGAACAGACTGCTATTCTTTCAGAGAAACGGATGTGAGTTTTTTGTGAAAGCTTGTAAGTAGCTTAAGGCACTTTCAAAGGAAAGTGATTTTCTCTGACAGGACAGCATTCAGAAAGTGAAGCAACACTCCATTCACTTCGCACAGTGAATTGAAGTGTTGGAACAGACTGCTTCTCTTTCAGAGATACGCATGTGAATTTCTGTTGAATGCTTGTAAGTAGCTTAAGGCACTTTCAAAGGAAAGTGATTTTCTCTGAAAGGACAGCATTTAGAAAGTGAAGCAACACTCCATTCACTTCGCACAGTGAATTGAGTGTTGGAACAGACTGCTTCTCTTTCAGAGAAACGCATGTGAATTTCTGTTCAATGCTTGTAAGTAGCTTAAGGCACTTTCAAAGGAAAGTGATTTTCTCTGAAAGGACAGCATTTAGAAAGTGAAGCAACACTCCATTCACTTCGCACATTGAATTGAAGTGTTGGAACAGACTGCTTCTCTTACAGAGAAACGCATGTGAATTTCTGTTGAATGCTTGTAAGTAGCTTAAGGCGCTTTCAAAGGAAAGTGATTTTCTCTGAAAGGACAGCATTTAGAAAGTGAAGCAACACTCCATTCACTTCGCACAGTGAATTGAAGTGTTGGAACAGACTGCTTCTCTTACAGAGAAACGCATGTGAATTTCTGTTGAATGCTTGTAAGTAGCTTAAGGCACTTTCAAAGGAAAGTGATTTTCTCTGACAGGACAGCATGTAGAAAGTGAAGCAACACTCCATTCACTTCGCACAGTGAATTGAAGTGTTGGAACAGACTGCTTCTCTTTCAGAGAAACGCATGTGAGTTTTTTGTGAAAGCTTGTAAGTAGCTTAAGGCACTTTCAAAGGAAAGTGATTTTCTCTGACAGGACAGCATTTAGAAAGTGAAGCAACACTCCATTCACTTCGCACAGTGAATTGAAGTGTTGGAACAGACTGCTTCTCTTTCAGAGAAACGCATGTGAATTTCTGTTCAATGCTTGTAAGTAGCTTAAGGCACTTTCAAAGGAAAGTGATTTTCTCTGAAAGGACAGCATTTAGAAAGTGAAGCAACACTCCATTCACTTCGCACAGTGAATTGAAGTGTTGGAACAGACTGCTTCTCTTTCAGAGAAACGCATGTGAGTTTTTTGTGTAAGCTTGTAAGTAGCTTAAGGCACTTTCAAAGGAAAGTGATTTTCTCTGAAAGGACAGCATTTAGAAAGTGAAGCAACACTCCATTCACTTCGCACAGTGAATTGAAGTGTTGGAACAGACTGCTTCTCTTTCAGAGAAACGGATGTGAGTTTTTTGTGAAAGCTTGTAAGTAGCTTAAGGCACTTTCAAAGGAAAGTGAGTTTCTCTGAAAGGACAGCATGTAGAAAGTGAAGCAACACTCCATTCACTTCGCAGGGTGAATTGAAGTGTTGGAACAGACTGCTTCTCTTTCAGAGAAACGCATGTGAGTTTTTTGTGAAAGCTTGTAAGTAGCTTAAGGCACTTTCAAAGGAAAGAGATTTTCTCTGAAAGGACAGCATTTAGAAAGTGAAGCAACACTCCATTCACTTCGCACAGTAAATTGAAGTGTTGGAACAGACTGCTATTCTTTCAGAGAAACGGATGTGAGTTTTTTGTGAAAGCTTGTAAGTAGCTTAAGGCACTTTCAAAGGAAAGTGATTTTCTCTGACAGGACAGCATTCAGAAAGTGAAGCAACACTCCATTCACTTCGCACAGTGAATTGAAGTGTTGGAACAGACTGCTTCTCTTTCAGAGATACGCATGTGAATTTCTGTTGAATGCTTGTAAGTAGCTTAAGGCACTTTCAAAGGAAAGTGATTTTCTCTGAAAGGACAGCATTTAGAAAGTGAAGCAACACTCCATTCACTTCGCACAGTGAATTGAGTGTTGGAACAGACTGCTTCTCTTTCAGAGAAACGCATGTGAATTTCTGTTCAATGCTTGTAAGTAGCTTAAGGCACTTTCAAAGGAAAGTGATTTTCTCTGAAAGGACAGCATTTAGAAAGTGAAGCAACACTCCATTCACTTCGCACAGTGAATTGAAGTGTTGGAACAGACTGCTTCTCTTTCAGAGAAACGCATGTGAGTTTTTTGTAAAAGCTTGTAAGTAGCTTAAGGCACTTTCAAAGGAAAGTGATTTTCTCTGACATGACAGCATTTAGAAAGTGAAGCAACACTCCATTCACTTCGCACAGTGAATTGAAGTGTTGGAACAGACTGCTTCTCTTACAGAGAAACGCCTGTGAATTTCTGTTGAATGCTTGTAATTAGCTTAAGGCGCTTTCAAAGGAAAGTGATTTTCTTTGAAAGGACAGCATTTAGAAAGTGAAGCAACACTCCATTCACTTCGCACAGTGAATTGAAGTGTTGGAACAGAATGCTTCTCTTTCAGAGAAACGCATGTGAATTTCTGTTGAATGCTTGTAAGTAGCTTAAGGCACTTTCAAAGGAAAGTGATTTTCTCTGAAAGGACAGCATTTAGAAAGTGAAGCAACACTCCATTCACTTCGCACAGTGAATTGAAGTGTTGGAACAGACTGCTTCTCTTTCAGAGAAACGGATGTGAGTTTTTTGTGAAAGGTTGTAAGTAGCTTAAGGCACTTTCAAAGGAAAGTGAGTTTCTCTGAAAGGACAGCATGTAGAAAGTGAAGCAACACTCCATTCACTTCGCAGTGTGAATTGAAGTGTTGGAACAGACTGCTTCTCTTTCAGAGAAAGGCATGTGAGTTTTTTGTGAAAGCTTGTAAGTAGCTTAAGGCACTTTCAAAGGAAAGAGATTTTCTCTGAAAGGACAGCATTTAGAAAGTGAAGCAACACTCCATTCACTTCGCACAGTGAATTGAAGTGTTGGTACAGACTGCTTCTCTTTCAGAGAAACGGATGTGAGTTTTTTGTGAAAGCTTGTAAGTAGCTTAAGGCACTTTCAAAGGAAAGTGATTTTCTCTGACAGGACAGCATTTAGAAAGTGAAGCAACACTCCATTCACTTCGCACAGTGAATTGAAGTGTTAGAACAGACTGCTTCTCTTTCAGAGATACGCATGTGAATTTCTGTTGAATGCTTGTAAGTAGCTTAAGGCACTTTCAAAGGAAAGTGATTTTCTCTGAAAGGACAGCATTTAGAAAGTGAAGCAACACTCCATTCACTTCGCACAGTGAATTGAAGTGTTGGAACAGACTGCTTCTCTTTCAGAGAAACGGATGTGAGTTTTTTGTGAAAGGTTGTAAGTAGCTTAAGGCACTTTCAAAGGAAAGTGAGTTTCTCTGAAAGGACAGCATGTAGAAAGTGAAGCAACACTCCATTCACTTCGCAGTGTGAATTGAAGTGTTGGAACAGACTGCTTCTCTTTCAGAGAAAGGCATGTGAGTTTTTTGTGAAAGCTTGTAAGTAGCTTAAGGCACTTTCAAAGGAAAGAGATTTTCTCTGAAAGGACAGCATTTAGAAAGTGAAGCAACACTCCATTCACTTCGCACAGTGAATTGAAGTGTTGGTACAGACTGCTTCTCTTTCAGAGAAACGGATGTGAGTTTTTTGTGAAAGCTTGTAAGTAGCTTAAGGCACTTTCAAAGGAAAGTGCTTTTCTCTGACAGGACAGCATTTAGAAAGTGAAGCAACACTCCATTCACTTCGCACAGTGAATTGAAGTGTTAGAACAGACTGCTTCTCTTTCAGAGATACGCATGTGAATTTCTGTTGAATGCTTGTAAGTAGCTTAAGGCACTTTCAAAGGAAAGTGATTTTCTCTGAAAGGACAGCATTTAGAAAGTGAAGCAACCCTCCATTCACTTCGCACAGTGAATTGAAGTGTTGGAACAGACTGCTTCTCTTTCAGAGAAACGGATGTGAGTTTTTTGTGAAAGCTTGTAAGTTGCTTAAGGCACTTTCAAAGGAAAGTGATTTTCTCTGACAGGACAGCATTTAGAAAGTGAAGCAACACTCCATTCACTTCGCACAGTGAATTGAAGTGTTGGAACAGACTGCTTCTCTTTCAGAGATACGCATGTGAATTTCTGTTGAATGCTTGTAAGTAGCTTAAGGCACTATCAATGGAAAGTGATTTTCTCTGAAAGGACAGCATTTATAAAGTGAAGCAACACTCCATTCACTTCGCACAGTGAATTGAAGTGTTGGAACAGACTGCTTCACTTTCAGAGAAACGCATGTGAATTTCTGTTGAATGCTTGTAAGTAGCTTAAGGCACTTTCAAAGGAAAGTGATTTTCTCTGACAGGACAGCATGTAGAAAGTGAAGCAACACTCCATTCACTTCGCACAGTGAATTGAAGTGTTGGAACAGACTGCTTCTCTTTCAGAGAAACGCATGTGAGTTTTTTGTAAAAGCTTGTAAGTAGCTTAAGGCACTTTCAAAGGAAAGTGATTTTCTCTGACATGACAGCATTTAGAAAGTGAAGCAACACTCATTTCACTTCGCACAGTGAATTGAAGTGTTGGAACAGACTGCTTCTCTTACAGAGAAACGCATGTGAATTTCTGTTGAATGCTTGTAAGTAGCTTAAGGCGCTTTCAAAGGAAAGTGATTTTCTCTGAAAGGACAGCATTTAGAAAGTGAAGCAACACTCCATTCACTTCGCACAGTGAATTGAAGTGTTGGAACAGACTGCTTCTCTTTCAGAGAAACGCTTATGAATTTCCGTTGAATGCTTGTAAGTAGCTTAAGGCACTTTCAAAGGAAAGTGATTTTCTCTGACAGGACAGCATTTAGAAAGTGAAGCAACACTCCATTCACTTCGCACAGTGAATTGAAGTGTTGGAACAGACTGCTTCTCTTTCAGAGAAACGCATGTGAGTTTTTTGTAAAAGCTTGTAAGTAGCTTAAGGCACTTTCAAAGGAAAGTGATTTTCTCTGACATGACAGCATTTAGAAAGAGAAGTAACACTCCATTCACTTCGCACAGTGAATTGAAGTGTTGGAACAGACTGCTTCTCTTACAGAGAAACGCATGTGAATTTCTGTTGAATGCTTGTAAGTAGCTTAAGGCGCTTTCAAAGGAAAGTGATTTTCTTTGAAAGGACAGCATTTAGAAAGTGAAGGAACACTCCATTCACTTCGCACAGTGAATTGAAGTGTTGGAACAGAATGCTTCTCTTTCAGAGAAACGCATGTGAATTTCTGTTGAATGCTTGTAAGTAGCTTAAGGCACTTTCAAAGGAAAGTGATTTTCTCTGAAAGGACCGCATTTAGAAAGTGAAGCAACACTCCATTCACTTCGCACAGTGAATTGAAGTGTTGGAACAGACTGCTTCTCTTTCAGAGAAACGGATGTGAGTTTTTTGTGAAAGCTTGTAAGTAGCTTAAGGCACTTTCAAAGGAAAGTGATTTTCTCTGAAAGGACAGCATTTAGAAAGTGAAGCAACACTCCATTCACTTTGCACAGTGAATTGAAGTGTTGGAACAGACTGCTTCTCTTTCTTTTTTTTTTTTTTTTTTTTTAAGATTTATTTATTTATTATGTATACAGTACATATTATGTATACAGTATTCTACCTACATTCAGGCCAGAAGACGACATTCAGGCCAGAAGAGGGCACCAGATCTCATTACAGATGTTTATAAGCCACCATGTGGTTGCTGGGAATTGAACTCAGGACCTTTAGACAAGCAGGCGGTGCTCTAAACCCCTGAGCCATCTCTCCAGCCCCTGCTTCTCTTTCAGAGAAACGCATGTTAATTTCTGTTCAATGCTTGTAAGTAGCTTAAGGCACTTTCAAAGGAAAGTGATTTTCTCTGAAAGGACAGCATTTAGAAAGTGAAGCAACCCTCCATTCACTTCGCACAGTGAATTGAAGTGTTGGAGCAGACTGCTTCTCTTTCAGAGAAACGGATGTGAGTTTTTTGTGAAAGCTTGTAAGTAGCTTAAGGCACTTTCAAAGGAATGTGATTTTCTCTGAAAGGACAGCATGTAGAAAGTGAAGCAACACTCCATTCACTTCGCACAGTGAATTGAAGTGTTGGAACAGACTGCTTCTCTTTCAGAGAAACGGATGTGAGTTTTTTGTGATAGCTTGTAAGTAGCTTAAGCCACTTTCAAAGGAATGTGATTTTCTCTGAAAGGACAGCATGTAGAAAGTGAAGCAACACTCCATTCACTTCGCACAGTGAATTGAAGTGTTGGAACAGACTGCTTCTCTTTCAGAGAAACGCATGTGAATTTCTGTTGAATGCTTGTAAGTAGCTTAAGGCACTTTCAAAGGAAAGTGATTTTCTCTGAAAGGACAGCATTTAGAGAGTGAAGCAATATTCCATTCACTTCGAACAGTGAATTGAAGTGTTGGAACAGACTGCTTCTCTTTCAGAGAAACGCATGTCAATTTCTGTTGAATGCTTATAAGTAGCTTAAGGCACTTTCAAAGGAAAGTGATTTTCTCTGAAAGGACAACATTTAGAAAGTGAAGCAACACTCCATTCACTTCGCACAGTGAATTGAAGTGTTGGAACAGACTGCTTCTCTTTCAGAGAAACGCATGTGAATTTCTGTTGAATGCTTGTAAGTAGCTTAAGGCACTTTCAAATGAAAGTGATTTTCTCTGAAAGGACAGCATTTAGAAAGTGAAGCAACACTCCATTCACTTCGCACAGTGAATTGAAGTGTTGGAACAGACTGCTTCTCTTTCAGAGAAACGCATGTGAATTTCTGTTCAATGCTTGTAAGTAGCTTAAGGCACTTTCAAAGGAAAGTGATTTTCTCTGACAGGACAGCATTTAGAAAGTGAAGCAACAGTCCATTCACTTCGCACAGTGAATTGAAGTGTTGGAACATACTGCTTCTCTTTCAGAGAAACGGATGTGAGTTTTTTGTGTAAGCTTGTAAGTAGCTTAAGGCACTTTCAAAGAAAAGTGATTTTCTCTGAAAGAACAGCATTTAGAGAGTGAAGCAATATTCCATTCACTTCGAACAGTGAATTGAAGTGTTGGAACAGACTGCTTCTCTTTCAGAGAAACGCATGTCGATTTCTGTTAAATGCTTATAAGTAGCTTAAGGCACTTTCAAAGGAAAGTGATTTTCTCTGAAAGGACAGCATTTAGAAAGTGAAGCAACACTCCATTCACTTCGCACAGTGAATTGAAGTGTTGGAACAGACTGCTTCTCTTTCAAAGAAACGCATGTGAATTTCTGTTGAATGCTTGTAAGTAGCTTAAGGCACTTTCAAATGAAACTGATTTTCTCTGAAAGGACAGCATTTAGAAAGTGAAGCAACACTCCATTCACTTCGCACAGTGAATTGAAGTGTTGGAACAGACTGCTTCTCTTTCAGAGAAAAGCATGTGAATTTCTGTTCAATGCTTGTAAGTAGCTTAAGGCACTTTCAAAGGAAAGTGATTTTCTCTGACAGGACAGCATTTAGAAAGTGAAGCAACACTCCATTCACTTCGCACAGTGAATTGAAGTGTTGGAACAGACTGCTTCTCTTTCAGAGAAACGCATGTGAGTTTTTTGTGTAAGCTTGTAAGTAGCTTAAGGCACTTTCAAAGGAAAGTGATTTTCTCTGAAAGGACAGCATTTAGAAAGTGAAGCAACACTCCATTCACTTCGCACAGTGAATTGAAGTGTTGGAACAGACTGCTTCTCTTTCAGAGAAACGGATGTGAGTTTTTTGTGTAAGCTTGTAAGTAGCTTAAGGCACTTTCAAAGGAAAGTGATTTTCTCTGAAAGAACAGCATTTAGAGAGTGAAGCAATATTCCATTCACTTCGAACAGTGAATTGAAGTGTTGGAACAGACTGCTTCTCTTTCAGAGAAACGCATGTCGATTTCTGTTAAATGCTTATAAGTAGCTTAAGGCACTTTCAAAGGAAAGTGATTTTCTCTGAAAGGACAGCATTTAGAAAGTGAAGCAACACTCCATTCACTTCGCACAGTGAATTGAAGTGTTGGAACAGACTGCTTCTCTTTCAGAGAAACGCATGTGAATTTCTGTTGAATGCTTGTAAGTAGCTTAAGGCACTTTCAAATGAAACTGATTTTCTCTGAAAGGACAGCATTTAGAAAGTGAAGCAACACTCCATTCACTTCGCACAGTGAATTGAAGTGTTGGAACAGACTGCTTCTCTTTCAGAGAAACGCATGTGAATTTCTGTTCAATGCTTGTAAGTAGCTTAAGGCACTTTCAAAGGAAAGTGATTTTCTCTGACAGGACAGCATTTAGAAAGTGAAGCAACACTCCATTCACTTCGCACAGTGAATTGAAGTGTTGGAACAGACTGCTTCTCTTTCAGAGAAACGCATGTGAGTTTTTTGTGTAAGCTTGTAAGTAGCTTAAGGCACTTTCAAAGGAAAGTGATTTTCTCTGAAAGGACAGCATTTAGAAAGTGAAGCAACACTCCATTCACTTCGCACAGTGAATTGAAGTGTTGGAACAGACTGCTTCTCTTTCAGAGAAACGCATGTGAATTTCTGTTCAATGCTTGTAAGTAGCTTAAGGCACTTTCAAAGGAAAGTGATTTTCTCTGAAAGGACAGCATTTAGAAAGTGAAGCAACACTCCATTCACTTCGCACAGTGAATTGAAGTGTTGGAACAGACTGCTTCTCTTTCAGGGAAACGCATGTGAGTTTTTTGTGAAAGCTTGTAAGTAGCTTAAGGCACTTTCAAAGGAAAGTGATTTTCTCTGAAAGGACAGCATTTAGAAAGTGAAGCAACACTCCATTCACTTTGCACAGTGAATTGAAGTGTTGGAACAGACTGCTTCTCTTTCAGAGAAACGCATGTTAATTTCTGTTCAATGCTTGTAAGTAGCTTAAGGCACTTTCAAAGGAAAGTGATTTTCTCTGAAAGGACAGCATTTAGAAAGTGAAGCAACCCTCCATTCACTTCGCACAGTGAATTGAAGTGTTGGAACAGACTGCTTCTCTTTCAGAGAAACGGATGTGAGTTTTTTGTGAAAGCTTGTAAGTAGCTTAAGGCACTTTCAAAGGAATGTGATTTTCTCTGAAAGGACAGCATGTAGAAAGTGAAGCAACACTCCATTCACTTCGCACAGTGAATTGAAGTGTTGGAACAGACTGCTTCTCTTTCAGAGAAACGCTTGTGAATTTCTGTTGAATGCTTGTAAGTAGCTTAAGGCACTTTCAAAGGAAAGTGATTTTCTCTGAAAGGACAGGATTTAGAAAGTGAAGCAACACTCCATTCACTTCGCACAGTGAATTGAAGTGTTGGAACAGACTGCTTCTCTTTCAGAGAAACGCATGTGAGTTTTTTGTAAAAGCTTGTAAGTAGCTTAAGGCACTTTCAAAGGAAAGAGATTTTCTCTGACAGGACAGCATTTAGAAAGTGAAGCAACACTCCATTCACTTCGCACATTGAATTGAAGTGTTGGAACAGACTGCTTCTCTTACAGAGAAACGCATGTGAATTTCTGTTGAATGCTTGTAAGTAGCTTAAGGCGCTTTCAAAGGAAAGTGATTTTCTCTGAAAGGACAGCATTTAGAAAGTGAAGCAACACTCCATTCACTTCGCACAGTGAATTGAAGTGTTGGAACAGACTGCTTCTCTTACAGAGAAACGCATGTGAATTTCTGTTGAATGCTTGTAAGTAGCTTAAGGCACTTTCAAAGGAAAGTGATTTTCTCTGACAGGACAGCATGTAGAAAGTGAAGCAACACTCCATTCACTTCGCACAGTGAATTGAAGTGTTGGAACAGACTGCTTCTCTTTCAGGGAAACGCGTGTGAGTTTTTTGTGAAAGCTTGTAAGTAGCTTAAGGCACTTTCAAAGGAAAGTGATTTTCTCTGACAGGACAGCATTTAGAAAGTGAAGCAACACTCCATTCACTTCGCACAGTGAATTGAAGTGTTGGAACAGACTGCTTCTCTTTCAGAGAAACGCATGTGAATTTCTGTTGAATGCTTGTAAGTAGCTTAAGGCACTTTCAAAGGAAGGTGATTTTCTCTGAAAGGACAGCATTTAGAAAGTGAAGCAACCCTCCATTTACTTCGCACAGTGAATTGAAGTGTTGGAACAGGCTGCTTCTCTTTCAGAGAAACGGATGTGAGTTTTTTGTGAAAGCTTGTAAGTAGCTTAAGGCACTTTCAAAGGAAAGTGATTTTCTCTGAAAGGACAGCATTTAGAAAGTGAAGCAACACTCCATTCACTTCGCACAGTGAATTGAAGTGTTGGAACAGACTGCTTCTCCTTCAGAGAAACGCATGTGAATTTCTGTTGAATGCTTGTAAGTAGCTTAAGGCACTTTCAAAGGAAAGTGATTTTCTCTGAAAGGACAGCATTTAGAAAGTGAAGCAACACTCCATTCACTTCGCACAGTGAATTGAAGTGTTGGAACAGACTGCTTCTCCTTCAGAGAAACGCATGTGATTTTTTTGTGAAAGCTTGTAAGTAGCTTAAGGCACTTTCATAGGAAAGTGAATTTCTCTGACAGGACAGCATTTAGAAAGTGAAGCAACACTCCATTCACTTCGCACAGTGAATTGAAGTGTTGGAACAGACTGCTTCTCTTTCAGAGAAACGGATGTGAGTTTTTTGTGAAAGCTTGTAAGTAGCTTAAGGGACTTTCAAAGGAAAGTGATTTTCTCTGACAGGACAGCATTTAGAAAGTGAAGCAACACTCCATTCACTTCGCACAGTGAATTGAAGTGTTGGAACAGACTGCTTCTCTTTCAGAGAAACGCATGTGAATTTCTGTTCAATGCTTGTAAGTAGCTTAAGGCACTTTCAAAGGAAAGTGATTTTCTCTGAAAGGACAGCATTTAGAAAGTGAAGCAACACTCCATTCACTTCGCACAGTGAATTGAAGTGTTGGAACAGACTGCTTCTCTTTCAGGGAAACGCATGTGAGTTTTTTGTGAAAGCTTGTAAGTAGCTTAAGGGACTTTCAAAGGAAAGTGATTTTCTCTGAAAGGACAGCATTTAGAAAGTGAAGCAACACTCCATTCACTTTTCACAGTGAATTGAAATGTTGGAACAGACTGCTTCTCTTTCAGAGAAACGCATGTGAATTTCTGTTCAATGCTTGTAAGTAGCTTAAGGCACTTTCAAAGGAAAGTGATTTTCTCTGAAAGGACAGCATTTAGAAAGTGAAGCAACCCTCCATTCACTTCGCACAGTGAATTGAAGTGTTGGAACAGACTGCTTCTCTTTCAGAGAAACGGATGTGAGTTTTTTTGTGAAAGCTTGAAAGTAGCTTAAGGCACTTTCAAAGGAATGTGATTTTCTCTGAAAGGACAGCATGTAGAAAGTGAAGCAACACTCCATTCACTTCGCACAGTGAATTGAAGTGTTGGAACAGACTGCTTCTCTTTCAGAGAAACGGATGTGAGTTTTTTGTGATAGCTTGTAAGTAGCTTAAGCCACTTTCAAAGGAATGTGATTTTCTCTGAAAGGACAGCATGTAGAAAGTGAAGCAACACTCCATTCACTTCGCACAGTGAATTGAAGTGTTGGAACAGACTGCTTCTCTTTCAGAGAAACGCATGTGAATTTCTGTTGAATGCTTGTAAGTAACTTAAGGCACTTTCAAAGGAAAGTGATTTTCTCTGAAAGGACAGCATTTAGAAAGTGAAGCAACACTCCATTCACTTCGCACAGTGAATTGAAGTGTTGGAACAGACTGCTTCTCTCTCAGAGAAACGCATGTGAATTTCTGTTCAATGCTTGTAAGTAGCTTAAGGCACTTTAAAGGAAAGTGATTTTCTCTGAAAGGACAGCATTTAGAAAGTTAAGCAACACTCCATTCACTTCGCACAGTGAATTGAAGTGTTGGAACAGACTGCTTCTCTTTCAGAGAAACGGATGTGAGTTTTTTGTGTAAGCTTGTAAGTAGCTTAAGGCACTTTCAAAGAAAAGTGATTTTCTCTGAAAGAACAGCATTTAGAGAGTGAAGCAATATTCCATTCACTTCGAACAGTGAATTGAAGTGTTGGAACAGACTGCTTCTCTTTCAGAGAAACGCATGTCGATTTCTGTTAAATGCTTATAAGTAGCTTAAGGCACTTTCAAAGGAAAGTGATTTTCTCTGAAAGGACAGCATTTAGAAAGTGAAGCAACACTCCATTCACTTCGCACAGTGAATTGAAGTGTTGGAACAGACTGCTTCTCTTTCAAAGAAACGCATGTGAATTTCTGTTGAATGCTTGTAAGTAGCTTAAGGCACTTTCAAATGAAACTGATTTTCTCTGAAAGGACAGCATTTAGAAAGTGAAGCAACACTCCATTCACTTCGCACAGTGAATTGAAGTGTTGGAACAGACTGCTTCTCTTTCAGAGAAACGCATGTGAATTTCTGTTCAATGCTTGTAAGTAGCTTAAGGCACTTTCAAAGGAAAGTGATTTTCTCTGACAGGACAGCATTTAGAAAGTGAAGCAACACTCCATTCACTTCGCACAGTGAATTGAAGTGTTGGAACAGACTGCTTCTCTTTCAGAGAAACGCATGTGAGTTTTTTGTGTAAGCTTGTAAGTAGCTTAAGGCACTTTCAAAGGAAAGTGATTTTCTCTGAAAGGACAGCATTTAGAAAGTGAAGCAACACTCCATTCACTTCGCACAGTGAATTGAAGTGTTGGAACAGACTGCTTCTCTTTCAGAGAAACGCATGTGAATTTCTGTTCAATGCTTGTAAGTAGCTTAAGGCACTTTCAAAGGAAAGTGATTTTCTCTGAAAGGACAGCATTTAGAAAGTGAAGCAACACTCCATTCACTTCGCACAGTGAATTGAAGTGTTGGAACAGACTGCTTCTCTTTCAGGGAAACGCATGTGAGTTTTTTGTGAAAGCTTGTAAGTAGCTTAAGGCACTTTCAAAGGAAAGTGATTTTCTCTGAAAGGACAGCATTTAGAAAGTGAAGCAACACTCCATTCACTTTGCACAGTGAATTGAAGTGTTGGAACAGACTGCTTCTCTTTCAGAGAAACGCATGTGAATTTCTGTTGAATGCTTGTAAGTAGCTTAAGGCACTTTCAAAGGAAAGTGATTTTCTCTGAAAGGACAGCATTTAGAAAGTGAAGCAATCCTCCATTCACTTCGCACAGTGAATTGAAGTGTTGGAACAGACTGCTTCTCTTTCAGAGAAACGGATGTGAGTTTTTTGTGAAAGCTTGTAAGTAGCTTAAGGCACTTTCAAAGGAATGTGATTTTCTCTGAAAGGACAGCATGTAGAAAGTGAAGCAACACTCCATTCACTTCGCACAGTGAATTGAAGTGTTGGAACAGACTGCTTCTCTTTCAGAGAAACGCTTGTGAATTTCTGTTTAATGCTTGTAAGTAGCTTAAGGCACGTTCAAAGGAAAGTGATTTTCTCTGAAAGGACAGGATTTAGAAAGTGAAGCAACACTCCATTCACTTCGCACAGTGAATTGAAGTGTTGGAACAGACTGCTTCTCTTTCAGAGAAACGCATGTGAGTTTTTTGTAAAAGCTTGTAAGTAGCTTAAGGCACTTTCAAAGGAAAGAGATTCTCTCTGACAGGACAGCATTTAGAAAGTGAAGCAACACTCCATTCACTTCGCACATTGAATTGAAGTGTTGGAACAGACTGCTTCTCTTACAGAGAAACGCATGTGAATTTCTGTTGAATGCTTGTAAGTAGCTTAAGGCGCTTTCAAAGGAAAGTGATTTTCTCTGAAAGGACAGCATTTAGAAAGTGAAGCAACACTCCATTCACTTCGCACAGTGAATTGAAGTGTTGGAACAGACTGCTTCTCTTACAGAGAAACGCATGTGAATTTCTGTTGAATGCTTGTAAGTAGCTTAAGGCACTTTCAAAGGAAAGTGATTTTCTCTGACAGGACAGCATGTAGAAAGTGAAGCAACACTCCATTCACTTCGCACAGTGAATTGAAGTGTTGGAACAGACTGCTTCTCTTTCAGAGAAACGCATGTGAGTTTTTTGTGAAAGCTTGTAAGTAGCTTAAGGCACTTTCAAAGGAAAGTGATTTTCTCTGACAGGACAGCATTTAGAAAGTGAAGCAACACTCCATTCACTTCGCACAGTGAATTGAAGTGTTGGAACAGACTGCTTCTCTTTCAGAGAAACGCATGTGAATTTCTGTTCAATGCTTGTAAGTAGCTTAAGGCACTTTCAAAGGAAAGTGATTTTCTCTGAAAGGACAGCATTTAGAAAGTGAAGCAACACTCCATTCACTTCGCACAGTGAATTGAAGTGTTGGAACAGACTGCTTCTCTTTCAGAGAAACGCATGTGAGTTTTTTGTGTAAGCTTGTAAGTAGCTTAAGGCACTTTCAAAGGAAAGTGATTTTCTCTGAAAGGACAGCATTTAGAAAGTGAAGCAACACTCCATTCACTTCGCACAGTGAATTGAAGTGTTGGAACAGACTGCTTCTCTTTCAGAGAAACGGATGTGAGTTTTTTGTGAAAGCTTGTAAGTAGCTTAAGGCACTTTCAAAGGAAAGTGAGTTTCTCTGAAAGGACAGCATGTAGAAAGTGAAGCAACACTCCATTCACTTCGCAGGGTGAATTGAAGTGTTGGAACAGACTGCTTCTCTTTCAGAGAAACGCATGTGAGTTTTTTGTGAAAGCTTGTAAGTAGCTTAAGGCACTTTCAAAGGAAAGAGATTTTCTCTGAAAGGACAGCATTTAGAAAGTGAAGCAACACTCCATTCACTTCGCACAGTAAATTGAAGTGTTGGAACAGACTGCTATTCTTTCAGAGAAACGGATGTGAGTTTTTTGTGAAAGCTTGTAAGTAGCTTAAGGCACTTTCAAAGGAAAGTGATTTTCTCTGACAGGACAGCATTCAGAAAGTGAAGCAACACTCCATTCACTTCGCACAGTGAATTGAAGTGTTGGAACAGACTGCTTCTCTTTCAGAGATACGCATGTGAATTTCTGTTGAATGCTTGTAAGTAGCTTAAGGCACTTTCAAAGGAAAGTGATTTTCTCTGAAAGGACAGCATTTAGAAAGTGAAGCAACACTCCATTCACTTCGCACAGTGAATTGAGTGTTGGAACAGACTGCTTCTCTTTCAGAGAAACGCATGTGAATTTCTGTTCAATGCTTGTAAGTAGCTTAAGGCACTTTCAAAGGAAAGTGATTTTCTCTGAAAGGACAGCATTTAGAAAGTGAAGCAACACTCCATTCACTTCGCACATTGAATTGAAGTGTTGGAACAGACTGCTTCTCTTACAGAGAAACGCATGTGAATTTCTGTTGAATGCTTGTAAGTAGCTTAAGGCGCTTTCAAAGGAAAGTGATTTTCTCTGAAAGGACAGCATTTAGAAAGTGAAGCAACACTCCATTCACTTCGCACAGTGAATTGAAGTGTTGGAACAGACTGCTTCTCTTACAGAGAAACGCATGTGAATTTCTGTTGAATGCTTGTAAGTAGCTTAAGGCACTTTCAAAGGAAAGTGATTTTCTCTGACAGGACAGCATGTAGAAAGTGAAGCAACACTCCATTCACTTCGCACAGTGAATTGAAGTGTTGGAACAGACTGCTTCTCTTTCAGAGAAACGCATGTGAGTTTTTTGTGAAAGCTTGTAAGTAGCTTAAGGCACTTTCAAAGGAAAGTGATTTTCTCTGACAGGACAGCATTTAGAAAGTGAAGCAACACTCCATTCACTTCGCACAGTGAATTGAAGTGTTGGAACAGACTGCTTCTCTTTCAGAAAAACGCATGTGAATTTCTGTTCAATGCTTGTAAGTAGCTTAAGGCACTTTCAAAGGAAAGTGATTTTCTCTGAAAGGACAGCATTTAGAAAGTGAAGCAACACTCCATTCACTTCGCACAGTGAATTGAAGTGTTGGAACAGACTGCTTCTCTTTCAGAGAAACGCATGTGAGTTTTTTGTGTAAGCTTGTAAGTAGCTTAAGGCACTTTCAAAGGAAAGTGATTTTCTCTGAAAGGACAGCATTTAGAAAGTGAAGCAACACTCCATTCACTTCGCACAGTGAATTGAAGTGTTGGAACAGACTGCTTCTCTTTCAGAGAAACGGATGTGAGTTTTTTGTGAAAGCTTGTAAGTAGCTTAAGGCACTTTCAAAGGAAAGTGAGTTTCTCTGAAAGGACAGCATGTAGAAAGTGAAGCAACACTCCATTCACTTCGCAGGGTGAATTGAAGTGTTGGAACAGACTGCTTCTCTTTCAGAGAAACGCATGTGAGTTTTTTGTGAAAGCTTGTAAGTAGCTTAAGGCACTTTCAAAGGAAAGAGATTTTCTCTGAAAGGACAGCATTTAGAAAGTGAAGCAACACTCCATTCACTTCGCACAGTGAATTGAAGTGTTGGAACAGACTGCTTCTCTTTCAGTGATACGCATGTGAATTTCTGTTGAATGCTTGTAAGTAGCTTAAGGCACTTTCAAAGGAAAGTGATTTTCTCTGAAAGGACAGCATTTAGAAAGTGAAGCAACACTCCATTCACTTCGCACAGTGAATTGAGTGTTGGAACAGACTGCTTCTCTTTCAGAGAAACGCCTGTGAATTTCTGTTGAATGCTTGTAATTAGCTTAAGGCGCTTTCAAAGGAAAGTGATTTTCTTTGAAAGGACAGCATTTAGAAAGTGAAGCAACACTCCATTCACTTCGCACAGTGAATTGAAGTGTTGGAACAGAATGCTTCTCTTTCAGAGAAACGCATGTGAATTTCTGTTGAATGCTTGTAAGTAGCTTAAGGCACTTTCAAAGGAAAGTGATTTTCTCTGAAAGAACAGCATTTAGAAAGTGAAGCAACACTCCATTCACTTCGCACAGTGAATTGAAGTGTTGGAACAGACTGCTTCTCTTTCAGAGAAACGGATGTGAGTTTTTTGTGAAAGGTTGTAAGTAGCTTAAGGCACTTTCAAAGGAAAGTGAGTTTCTCTGAAAGGACAGCATGTAGAAAGTGAAGCAACACTCCATTCACTTCGCAGTGTGAATTGAAGTGTTGGAACAGACTGCTTCTCTTTCAGAGAAAGGCATGTGAGTTTTTTGTGAAAGCTTGTAAGTAGCTTAAGGCACTTTCAAAGGAAAGAGATTTTCTCTGAAAGGACAGCATTTAGAAAGTGAAGCAACACTCCATTCACTTCGCACAGTGAATTGAAGTGTTGGTACAGACTGCTTCTCTTTCAGAGAAACGGATGTGAGTTTTTTGTGAAAGCTTGTAAGTAGCTTAAGGCACTTTCAAAGGAAAGTGATTTTCTCTGACAGGACAGCATTTAGAAAGTGAAGCAACACTCCATTCACTTCGCACAGTGAATTGAAGTGTTAGAACAGACTGCTTCTCTTTCAGAGATACGCATGTGAATTTCTGTTGAATGCTTGTAAGTAGCTTAAGGCACTTTCAAAGGAAAGTGATTTTCTCTGAAAGGACAGCATTTAGAAAGTGAAGCAACACTCCATTCACTTCGCACAGTGAATTGAAGTGTTGGAACAGACTGCTTCTCTTTCAGAGAAACGGATGTGAGTTTTTTGTGAAAGCTTGTAAGTTGCTTAAGGCACTTTCAAAGGAAAGTGATTTTCTCTGACAGGACAGCATTTAGAAAGTGAAGCAACACTCCATTCACTTCGCACAGTGAATTGAAGTGTTGGAACAGACTGCTTCTCTTTCAGAGATACGCATGTGAATTTCTGTTGAATGCTTGTAAGTAGCTTAAGGCACTATCAAAGGAAAGTGATTTTCTCTGAAAGGACAGCATTTATAAAGTGAAGCAACACTCCATTCACTTCGCACAGTGAATTGAAGTGTTGGAACAGACTGCTTCACTTTCAGAGAAACGCATGTGAATTTCTGTTGAATGCTTGTAAGTAGCTTAAGGCACTTTCAAAGGAAAGTGATTTTCTCTGACAGGACAGCATGTAGAAAGTGAAGCAACACTCCATTCACTTCGCACAGTGAATTGAAGTGTTGGAACAGACTGCTTCTCTTTCAGAGAAACGCATGTGAGTTTTTTGTAAAAGCTTGTAAGTAGCTTAAGGCACTTTCAAAGGAAAGTGATTTTCTCTGACATGACAGCATTTAGAAAGTGAAGCAACACTCATTTCACTTCGCACAGTGAATTGAAGTGTTGGAACAGACTGCTTCTCTTACAGAGAAACGCATGTGAATTTCTGTTGAATGCTTGTAAGTAGCTTAAGGCGCTTTCAAAGGAAAGTGATTTTCTCTGAAATGACAGCATTTAGAAAGTGAAGCAACACTCCATTCACTTCGCACAGTGAATTGAAGTGTTGGAACAGACTGCTTCTCTTTCAGAGAAACGCTTATGAATTTCCGTTGAATGCTTGTAAGTAGCTTAAGGCACTTTCAAAGGAAAGTGATTTTCTCTGACAGGACAGCATTTAGAAAGTGAAGCAACACTCCATTCACTTCGCACAGTGAATTGAAGTGTTGGAACAGACTGCTTCTCTTTCAGAGAAACGCATGTGAGTTTTTTGTAAAAGCTTGTAAGTAGCTTAAGGCACTTTCAAAGGAAAGTGATTTTCTCTGACATGACAGCATTTAGAAAGTGAAGTAACACTCCATTCACTTCGCACAGTGAATTGAAGTGTTGGAACAGACTGCTTCTCTTACAGAGAAACGCATGTGAATTTCTGTTGAATGCTTGTAAGTAGCTTAAGGCGCTTTCAAAGGAAAGTGATTTTCTTTGAAAGGACAGCATTTAGAAAGTGAAGGAACACTCCATTCACTTCGCACAGTGAATTGAAGTGTTGGAACAGAATGCTTCTCTTTCAGAGAAACGCATGTGAATTTCTGTTGAATGCTTGTAAGTAGCTTAAGGCACTTTCAAAGGAAAGTGATTTTCTCTGAAAGGACCGCATTTAGAAAGTGAAGCAACACTCCATTCACTTCGCACAGTGAATTGAAGTGTTGGAACAGACTGCTTCTCTTTCAGAGAAACGGATGTGAGTTTTTTGTGAAAGCTTGTAAGTAGCTTAAGGCACTTTCAAAGGAAAGTGATTTTCTCTGAAAGGACAGCATTTAGAAAGTGAAGCAACACTCCATTCACTTTGCACAGTGAATTGAAGTGTTGGAACAGACTGCTTCTCTTTCTTTTTTTTTTTTTTTTTTTTTTTAAGATTTATTTATTTATTATGTATACAGTACATATTATGTATACAGTATTCTACCTACATTCAGGCCAGAAGACGACATTCAGGCCAGAAGAGGGCACCAGATCTCATTACAGATGTTTATAAGCCACCATGTGGTTGCTGGGAATTGAACTCAGGACCTTTAGACAAGCAGGCGGTGCTCTAAACCCCTGAGCCATCTCTCCAGCCCCTGCTTCTCTTTCAGAGAAACGCATGTTAATTTCTGTTCAATGCTTGTAAGTAGCTTAAGGCACTTTCAAAGGAAAGTGATTTTCTCTGAAAGGACAGCATTTAGAAAGTGAAGCAACCCTCCATTCACTTCGCACAGTGAATTGAAGTGTTGGAGCAGACTGCTTCTCTTTCAGAGAAACGGATGTGAGTTTTTTGTGAAAGCTTGTAAGTAGCTTAAGGCACTTTCAAAGGAATGTGATTTTCTCTGAAAGGACAGCATGTAGAAAGTGAAGCAACACTCCATTCACTTCGCACAGTGAATTGAAGTGTTGGAACAGACTGCTTCTCTTTCAGAGAAACGGATGTGAGTTTTTTGTGATAGCTTGTAAGTAGCTTAAGCCACTTTCAAAGGAATGTGATTTTCTCTGAAAGGACAGCATGTAGAAAGTGAAGCAACACTCCATTCACTTCGCACAGTGAATTGAAGTGTTGGAACAGACTGCTTCTCTTTCAGAGAAACGCATGTGAATTTCTGTTGAATGCTTGTAAGTAGCTTAAGGCACTTTCAAAGGAAAGTGATTTTCTCTGAAAGGACAGCATTTAGAGAGTGAAGCAATATTCCATTCACTTCGAACAGTGAATTGAAGTGTTGGAACAGACTGCTTCTCTTTCAGAGAAACGCATGTCAATTTCTGTTGAATGCTTATAAATAGCTTAAGGCACTTTCAAAGGAAAGTGATTTTCTCTGAAAGGACAACATTTAGAAAGTGAAGCAACACTCCATTCACTTCGCACAGTGAATTGAAGTGTTGGAACAGACTGCTTCTCTTTCAGAGAAACGCATGTGAATTTCTGTTGAATGCTTGTAAGTAGCTTAAGGCACTTTCAAATGAAAGTGATTTTCTCTGAAAGGACAGCATTTAGAAAGTGAAGCAACACTCCATTCACTTCGCACAGTGAATTGAAGTGTTGGAACAGACTGCTTCTCTTTCAGAGAAACGCATGTGAATTTCTGTTCAATGCTTGTAAGTAGCTTAAGGCACTTTCAAAGGAAAGTGATTTTCTCTGACAGGACAGCATTTAGAAAGTGAAGCAACAGTCCATTCACTTCGCACAGTGAATTGAAGTGTTGGAACATACTGCTTCTCTTTCAGGGAAACGCATGTGAGTTTTTTGTGAAAGCTTGTAAGTAGCTTAAGGCACTTTCAAAGGAAAGTGATTTTCTCTGACAGGACAGCATTTAGAAAGTGAAGCAACACTCCATTCACTTCGCACAGTGAATTGAAGTGTTGGAACAGACTGCTTCTCTTTCAGAGAAACGCATGTGAGTTTTTTGTAAAAGCTTGTAAGTAGCTTAAGGCACTTTCAAAGGAAAGTGATTTTCTCTGACATGACAGCATTTAGAAAGTGAAGCAACACTCCATTCACTTCGCACAGTGAATTGAAGTGTTGGAACAGACTGCTTCTCTTACAGAGAAACGCCTGTGAATTTCTGTTGAATGCTTGTAATTAGCTTAAGGCGCTTTCAAAGGAAAGTGATTTTCTTTGAAAGGACAGCATTTAGAAAGTGAAGCAACACTCCATTCACTTCGCACAGTGAATTGAAGTGTTGGAACAGAATGCTTCTCTTTCAGAGAAACGCATGTGAATTTCTGTTGAATGCTTGTAAGTAGCTTAAGGCACTTTCAAAGGAAAGTGATTTTCTCTGAAAGGACAGCATTTAGAAAGTGAAGCAACACTCCATTCACTTCGCACAGTGAATTGAAGTGTTGGAACAGACTGCTTCTCTTTCAGAGAAACGGATGTGAGTTTTTTGTGAAAGGTTGTAAGTAGCTTAAGGCACTTTCAAAGGAAAGTGAGTTTCTCTGAAAGGACAGCATGTAGAAAGTGAAGCAACACTCCATTCACTTCGCAGTGTGAATTGAAGTGTTGGAACAGACTGCTTCTCTTTCAGAGAAAGGCATGTGAGTTTTTTGTGAAAGCTTGTAAGTAGCTTAAGGCACTTTCAAAGGAAAGAGATTTTCTCTGAAAGGACAGCATTTAGAAAGTGAAGCAACACTCCATTCACTTCGCACAGTGAATTGAAGTGTTGGTACAGACTGCTTCTCTTTCAGAGAAACGGATGTGAGTTTTTTGTGAAAGCTTGTAAGTAGCTTAAGGCACTTTCAAAGGAAAGTGATTTTCTCTGACAGGACAGCATTTAGAAAGTGAAGCAACACTCCATTCACTTCGCACAGTGAATTGAAGTGTTAGAACAGACTGCTTCTCTTTCAGAGATACGCATGTGAATTTCTGTTGAATGCTTGTAAGTAGCTTAAGGCACTTTCAAAGGAAAGTGATTTTCTCTGAAAGGACAGCATTTAGAAAGTGAAGCAACACTCCATTCACTTCGCACAGTGAATTGAAGTGTTGGAACAGACTGCTTCTCTTTCAGAGAAACGGATGTGAGTTTTTTGTGAAAGCTTGTAAGTTGCTTAAGGCACTTTCAAAGGAAAGTGATTTTCTCTGACAGGACAGCATTTAGAAAGTGAAGCAACACTCCATTCACTTCGCACAGTGAATTGAAGTGTTGGAACAGACTGCTTCTCTTTCAGAGATACGCATGTGAATTTCTGTTGAATGCTTGTAAGTAGCTTAAGGCACTATCAAAGGAAAGTGATTTTCTCTGAAAGGACAGCATTTATAAAGTGAAGCAACACTCCATTCACTTCGCACAGTGAATTGAAGTGTTGGAACAGACTGCTTCACTTTCAGAGAAACGCATGTGAATTTCTGTTGAATGCTTGTAAGTAGCTTAAGGCACTTTCAAAGGAAAGTGATTTTCTCTGACAGGACAGCATGTAGAAAGTGAAGCAACACTCCATTCACTTCGCACAGTGAATTGAAGTGTTGGAACAGACTGCTTCTCTTTCAGAGAAACGCATGTGAGTTTTTTGTAAAAGCTTGTAAGTAGCTTAAGGCACTTTCAAAGGAAAGTGATTTTCTCTGACATGACAGCATTTAGAAAGTGAAGCAACACTCATTTCACTTCGCACAGTGAATTGAAGTGTTGGAACAGACTGCTTCTCTTACAGAGAAACGCATGTGAATTTCTGTTGAATGCTTGTAAGTAGCTTAAGGCGCTTTCAAAGGAAAGTGATTTTCTCTGAAAGGACAGCATTTAGAAAGTGAAGCAACACTCCATTCACTTCGCACAGTGAATTGAAGTGTTGGAACAGACTGCTTCTCTTTCAGAGAAACGCTTATGAATTTCCGTTGAATGCTTGTAAGTAGCTTAAGGCACTTTCAAAGGAAAGTGATTTTCTCTGACAGGACAGCATTTAGAAAGTGAAGCAACACTCCATTCACTTCGCACAGTGAATTGAAGTGTTGGAACAGACTGCTTCTCTTTCAGAGAAACGCATGTGAGTTTTTTGTAAAAGCTTGTAAGTAGCTTAAGGCACTTTCAAAGGAAAGTGATTTTCTCTGACATGACAGCATTTAGAAAGTGAAGTAACACTCCATTCACTTCGCACAGTGAATTGAAGTGTTGGAACAGACTGCTTCTCTTACAGAGAAACGCATGTGAATTTCTGTTGAATGCTTGTAAGTAGCTTAAGGCGCTTTCAAAGGAAAGTGATTTTCTTTGAAAGGACAGCATTTAGAAAGTGAAGGAACACTCCATTCACTTCGCACAGTGAATTGAAGTGTTGGAACAGAATGCTTCTCTTTCAGAGAAACGCATGTGAATTTCTGTTGAATGCTTGTAAGTAGCTTAAGGCACTTTCAAAGGAAAGTGATTTTCTCTGAAAGGACCGCATTTAGAAAGTGAAGCAACACTCCATTCACTTCGCACAGTGAATTGAAGTGTTGGAACAGACTGCTTCTCTTTCAGAGAAACGGATGTGAGTTTTTTGTGAAAGCTTGTAAGTAGCTTAAGGCACTTTCAAAGGAAAGTGATTTTCTCTGAAAGGACAGCATTTAGAAAGTGAAGCAACACTCCATTCACTTTGCACAGTGAATTGAAGTGTTGGAACAGACTGCTTCTCTTTCTTTTTTTTTTTTTTTTTTTTTTAAGATTTATTTATTTATTATGTATACAGTACATATTATGTATACAGTATTCTACCTACATTCAGGCCAGAAGACGACATTCAGGCCAGAAGAGGGCACCAGATCTCATTACAGATGTTTATAAGCCACCATGTGGTTGCTGGGAATTGAACTCAGGACCTTTAGACAAGCAGGCGGTGCTCTAAACCCCTGAGCCATCTCTCCAGCCCCTGCTTCTCTTTCAGAGAAACGCATGTTAATTTCTGTTCAATGCTTGTAAGTAGCTTAAGGCACTTTCAAAGGAAAGTGATTTTCTCTGAAAGGACAGCATTTAGAAAGTGAAGCAACCCTCCATTCACTTCGCACAGTGAATTGAAGTGTTGGAGCAGACTGCTTCTCTTTCAGAGAAACGGATGTGAGTTTTTTGTGAAAGCTTGTAAGTAGCTTAAGGCACTTTCAAAGGAATGTGATTTTCTCTGAAAGGACAGCATGTAGAAAGTGAAGCAACACTCCATTCACTTCGCACAGTGAATTGAAGTGTTGGAACAGACTGCTTCTCTTTCAGAGAAACGGATGTGAGTTTTTTGTGATAGCTTGTAAGTAGCTTAAGCCACTTTCAAAGGAATGTGATTTTCTCTGAAAGGACAGCATGTAGAAAGTGAAGCAACACTCCATTCACTTCGCACAGTGAATTGAAGTGTTGGAACAGACTGCTTCTCTTTCAGAGAAACGCATGTGAATTTCTGTTGAATGCTTGTAAGTAGCTTAAGGCACTTTCAAAGGAAAGTGATTTTCTCTGAAAGGACAGCATTTAGAGAGTGAAGCAATATTCCATTCACTTCGAACAGTGAATTGAAGTGTTGGAACAGACTGCTTCTCTTTCAGAGAAACGCATGTCAATTTCTGTTGAATGCTTATAAGTAGCTTAAGGCACTTTCAAAGGAAAGTGATTTTCTCTGAAAGGACAACATTTAGAAAGTGAAGCAACACTCCATTCACTTCGCACAGTGAATTGAAGTGTTGGAACAGACTGCTTCTCTTTCAGAGAAACGCATGTGAATTTCTGTTGAATGCTTGTAAGTAGCTTAAGGCACTTTCAAATGAAAGTGATTTTCTCTGAAAGGACAGCATTTAGAAAGTGAAGCAACACTCCATTCACTTCGCACAGTGAATTGAAGTGTTGGAACAGACTGCTTCTCTTTCAGAGAAACGCATGTGAATTTCTGTTCAATGCTTGTAAGTAGCTTAAGGCACTTTCAAAGGAAAGTGATTTTCTCTGACAGGACAGCATTTAGAAAGTGAAGCAACAGTCCATTCACTTCGCACAGTGAATTGAAGTGTTGGAACATACTGCTTCTCTTTCAGGGAAACGCATGTGAGTTTTTTGTGAAAGCTTGTAAGTAGCTTAAGGCACTTTCAAAGGAAAGTGATTTTCTCTGACAGGACAGCATTTAGAAAGTGAAGCAACACTCCATTCACTTCGCACAGTGAATTGAAGTGTTGGAACAGACTGCTTCTCTTTCAGAGAAACGCATGTGAGTTTTTTGTAAAAGCTTGTAAGTAGCTTAAGGCACTTTCAAAGGAAAGTGATTTTCTCTGACATGACAGCATTTAGAAAGTGAAGCAACACTCCATTCACTTCGCACAGTGAATTGAAGTGTTGGAACAGACTGCTTCTCTTTCAGAGAAACGCATGTGAATTTCTGTTCAATGCTTGTAAGTAGCTTAAGGCACTTTAAAGGAAAGTGATTTTCTCTGAAAGGACAGCATTTAGAAAGTTAAGCAACACTCCATTCACTTCGCACAGTGAATTGAAGTGTTGGAACAGACTGCTTCTCTTTCAGAGAAACGGATGTGAGTTTTTTGTGTAAGCTTGTAAGTAGCTTAAGGCACTTTCAAAGGAAAGTGATTTTCTCTGAAAGAACAGCATTTAGAGAGTGAAGCAATATTCCATTCACTTCGAACAGTGAATTGAAGTGTTGGAACAGACTGCTTCTCTTTCAGAGAAACGCATGTCGATTTCTGTTAAATGCTTATAAGTAGCTTAAGGCACTTTCAAAGGAAAGTGATTTTCTCTGAAAGGACAGCATTTAGAAAGTGAAGCAACACTCCATTCACTTCGCACAGTGAATTGAAGTGTTGGAACAGACTGCTTCTCTTTCAGAGAAACGCATGTGAATTTCTGTTGAATGCTTGTAAGTAGCTTAAGGCACTTTCAAATGAAACTGATTTTCTCTGAAAGGACAGCATTTAGAAAGTGAAGCAACACTCCATTCACTTCGCACAGTGAATTGAAGTGTTGGAACAGACTGCTTCTCTTTCAGAGAAACACATGTGAATTTCTGTTCAATGCTTGTAAGTAGCTTAAGGCACTTTCAAAGGAAAGTGATTTTCTCTGACAGGACAGCATTTAGAAAGTGAAGCAACACTCCATTCACTTCGCACAGTGAATTGAAGTGTTGGAACAGACTGCTTCTCTTTCAGAGAAACGCATGTGAGTTTTTTGTGTAAGCTTGTAAGTAGCTTAAGGCACTTTCAAAGGAAAGTGATTTTCTCTGAAAGGACAGCATTTAGAAAGTGAAGCAACACTCCATTCACTTCGCACAGTGAATTGAAGTGTTGGAACAGACTGCTTCTCTTTCAGAGAAACGCATGTGAATTTCTGTTCAATGCTTGTAAGTAGCTTAAGGCACTTTCAAAGGAAAGTGATTTTCTCTGAAAGGACAGCATTTAGAAAGTGAAGCAACACTCCATTCACTTCGCACAGTGAATTGAAGTGTTGGAACAGACTGCTTCTCTTTCAGGGAAACGCATGTGAGTTTTTTGTGAAAGCTTGTAAGTAGCTTAAGGCACTTTCAAAGGAAAGTGATTTTCTCTGAAAGGACAGCATTTAGAAAGTGAAGCAACACTCCATTCACTTTGCACAGTGAATTGAAGTGTTGGAACAGACTGCTTCTCTTTCAGAGAAACGCATGTTAATTTCTGTTCAATGCTTGTAAGTAGCTTAAGGCACTTTCAAAGGAAAGTGATTTTCTCTGAAAGGACAGCATTTAGAAAGTGAAGCAACCCTCCATTCACTTCGCACAGTGAATTGAAGTGTTGGAACAGACTGCTTCTCTTTCAGAGAAACGGATGTGTGTTTTTTGTGAAAGCTTGTAAGTAGCTTAAGGCACTTTCAAAGGAATGTGATTTTCTCTGAAAGGACAGCATGTAGAAAGTGAAGCAACACTCCATTCACTTCGCACAGTGAATTGAAGTGTTGGAACAGACTGCTTCTCTTTCAGAGAAACGCTTGTGAATTTCTGTTGAATGCTTGTAAGTAGCTTAAGGCACTTTCAAAGGAAAGTGATTTTCTCTGAAAGGACAGGATTTAGAAAGTGAAGCAACACTCCATTCACTTCGCACAGTGAATTGAACTGTTGGAACAGACTGCTTCTCTTTCAGAGAAACGCATGTGAGTTTTTTGTAAAAGCTTGTAAGTAGCTTAAGGCACTTTCAAAGGAAAGAGATTTTCTCTGACAGGACAGCATTTAGAAAGTGAAGCAACACTCCATTCACTTCGCACATTGAATTGAAGTGTTGGAACAGACTGCTTCTCTTACAGAGAAACGCATGTGAATTTCTGTTGAATGCTTGTAAGTAGCTTAAGGCACTTTCAAAGGAAAGTGATTTTCTCTGAAAGGACAGCATTTAGAAAGTGAAGCAACACTCCATTCACTTCGCACAGTGAATTGAAGTGTTGGAACAGACTGCTTCTCTTTCAGAGAAACGCATGTGAATTTCTGTTGAATGCTTGTAAGTAGCTTAAGGCACTTTCAAAGGAAAGTGATTTTCTCTGACAGGACAGCATGTAGAAAGTGAAGCAACACTCCATTCACTTCGCACAGTGAATTGAAGTGTTGGAACAGACTGCTTCTCTTTCAGGGAAACGCGTGTGAGTTTTTTGTGAAAGCTTGTAAGTAGCTTAAGGCACTTTCAAAGGAAAGTGATTTTCTCTGACAGGACAGCATTTAGAAAGTGAAGCAACACTCCATTCACTTCGCACAGTGAATTGAAGTGTTGGAACAGACTGCTTCTCTTTCAGAGAAACGCATGTGAATTTCTGTTGAATGCTTGTAAGTAGCTTAAGGCACTTTCAAAGGAAGGTGATTTTCTCTGAAAGGACAGCATTTAGAAAGTGAAGCAACCCTCCATTTACTTCGCACAGTGAATTGAAATGTTGGAACAGGCTGCTTCTCTTTCAGAGAAACGGATGTGAGTTTTTTGTGAAAGCTTGTAAGTAGCTTAAGGCACTTTCAAAGGAAAGTGATTTTCTCTGAAAGGACAGCATTTAGAAAGTGAAGCAACACTCCATTCACTTCGCACAGTGAATTGAAGTGTTGGAACAGACTGCTTCTCCTTCAGAGAAACGCATGTGAATTTCTGTTGAATGCTTGTAAGTAGCTTAAGGCACTTTCAAAGGAAAGTGATTTTCTCTGAAAGGACAGCATTTAGAAAGTGAAGCAACACTCCATTCACTGCGCATAGTGAATTGAAGTGTTGGAACAGACTGCTTCTCTTTCAGAGAAACGGATGTGATTTTTTTGTGAAAGCTTGTAAGTAGCTTAAGGCACTTTCATAGGAAAGTGAATTTCTCTGACAGGACAGCATTTAGAAAGTGAAGCAACACTCCATTCACTTCGCACAGTGAATTGAAGTGTTGGAACAGACTGCTTCTCTTTCAGAGAAACGGATGTGAGTTTTTTGTGAAAGCTTGTAAGTAGCTTAAGGGACTTTCAAAGGAAAGTGATTTTCTCTGACAGGACAGCATTTAGAAAGTGAAGCAACACTCCATTCACTTCGCACAGTGAATTGAAGTGTTGGAACAGACTGCTTCTCTTTCAGAGAAACGCATGTGAATTTCTGTTCAATGCTTGTAAGTAGCTTAAGGCACTTTCAAAGGAAAGTGATTTTCTCTGAAAGGACAGCATTTAGAAAGTGAAGCAACACTCCATTCACTTCGCACAGTGAATTGAAGTGTTGGAACAGACTGCTTCTCTTTCAGGGAAACGCATGTGAGTTTTTTGTGAAAGCTTGTAAGTAGCTTAAGGGACTTTCAAAGGAAAGTGATTTTCTCTGAAAGGACAGCATTTAGAAAGTGAAGCAACACTCCATTCACTTTTCACAGTGAATTGAAATGTTGGAACAGACTGCTTCTCTTTCAGAGAAACGCATGTGAATTTCTGTTCAATGCTTGTAAGTAGCTTAAGGCACTTTCAAAGGAAAGTGATTTTCTCTGAAAGGACAGCATTTAGAAAGTGAAGCAACCCTCCATTCACTTCGCACAGTGAATTGAAGTGTTGGAACAGACTGCTTCTCTTTCAGAGAAACGGATGTGAGTTTTTTTGTGAAAGCTTGAAAGTAGCTTAAGGCACTTTCAAAGGAATGTGATTTTCTCTGAAAGGACAGCATGTAGAAAGTGAAGCAACACTCCATTCACTTCGCACAGTGAATTGAAGTGTTGGAACAGACTGCTTCTCTTTCAGAGAAACGGATGTGAGTTTTTTGTGATAGCTTGTAAGTAGCTTAAGCCACTTTCAAAGGAATGTGATTTTCTCTGAAAGGACAGCATGTAGAAAGTGAAGCAACACTCCATTCACTTCGCACAGTGAATTGAAGTGTTGGAACAGACTGCTTCTCTTTCAGAGAAACGCATGTGAATTTCTGTTGAATGCTTGTAAGTAACTTAAGGCACTTTCAAAGGAAAGTGATTTTCTCTGAAAGGACAGCATTTAGAAAGTGAAGCAACACTCCATTCACTTCGCACAGTGAATTGAAGTGTTGGAACAGACTGCTTCTCTCTCAGAGAAACGCATGTGAATTTCTGTTCAATGCTTGTAAGTAGCTTAAGGCACTTTAAAGGAAAGTGATTTTCTCTGAAAGGACAGCATTTAGAAAGTTAAGCAACACTCCATTCACTTCGCACAGTGAATTGAAGTGTTGGAACAGACTGCTTCTCTTTCAGAGAAACGGATGTGAGTTTTTTGTGAAAGGTTGTAAGTAGCTTAAGGCACTTTCAAAGGAAAGTGATTTTCTCTGAAAGAACAGCATTTAGAGAGTGAAGCAATATTCCATTCACTTCGAACAGTGAATTGAAGTGTTGGAACAGACTGCTTCTCTTTCAGAGAAACGCATGTCGATTTCTGTTAAATGCTTATAAGTAGCTTAAGGCACTTTCAAAGGAAAGTGATTTTCTCTGAAAGGACAGCATTTAGAAAGTGAAGCAACACTCCATTCACTTCGCACAGTGAATTGAAGTGTTGGAACAGACTGCTTCTCTTTCAAAGAAACGCATGTGAATTTCTGTTGAATGCTTGTAAGTAGCTTAAGGCACTTTCAAATGAAACTGATTTTCTCTGAAAGGACAGCATTTAGAAAGTGAAGCAACACTCCATTCACTTCGCACAGTGAATTGAAGTGTTGGAACAGACTGCTTCTCTTTCAGAGAAACGCATGTGAATTTCTGTTCAATGCTTGTAAGTAGCTTAAGGCACTTTCAAAGGAAAGTGATTTTCTCTGACAGGACAGCATTTAGAAAGTGAAGCAACACTCCATTCACTTCGCACAGTGAATTGAAGTGTTGGAACAGACTGCTTCTCTTTCAGAGAAACGGATGTGAGTTTTTTGTGAAAGCTTGTAAGTAGCTTAAGGCACTTTCAAAGGAATGTGATTTTCTCTGAAAGGACAGCATGTAGAAATGAAGCAACACTCCATTCACTTCGCACAGTGAATTGAAGTGTTGGAACAGACTGCTTTTCTTTCAGAGAAACGCTTGTGAATTTCTGTTGAATGCTTGTAAGTAGCTTAAGGCACGTTCAAAGGAAAGTGATTTTCTCTGAAAGGACAGGATTTAGAAAGTGAAGCAACACTCCATTCACTTCGCACAGTGAATTGAAGTGTTGGAACAGACTGCTTCTCTTTCAGAGAAACGCATGTGAGTTTTTTGTAAAAGCTTGTAAGTAGCTTAAGGCACTTTCAAAGGAAAGAGATTTTCTCTGACAGGACAGCATTTAGAAAGTGAAGCAACACTCCATTCACTTCGCACATTGAATTGAAGTGTTGGAACAGACTGCTTCACTTACAGAGAAACACATGTGAATTTCTGTTGAATGCTTGTAAGTAGCTTAAGGCGCTTTCAAAGGAAAGTGATTTTCTCTGAAAGGACAGCATTTAGAAAGTGAAGCAACACTCCATTCACTTCGCACAGTGAATTGAAGTGTTGGAACAGACTGCTTCTCTTACAGAGAAACGCATGTGAATTTCTGTTGAATGCTTGTAAGTAGCTTAAGGCACTTTCAAAGGAAAGTGATTTTCTCTGACAGGACAGCATGTAGAAAGTGAAGCAACACTCCATTCACTTCGCACAGTGAATTGAAGTGTTGGAACAGACTGCTTCTCTTTCAGAGAAACGCATGTGAGTTTTTTGTGAAAGCTTGTAAGTAGCTTAAGGCACTTTCAAATGAAAGTGATTTTCTCTGACAGGACAGCATTTAGAAAGTGAAGCAACACTCCATTCACTTCGCACAGTGAATTGAAGTGTTGGAACAGACTGCTTCTCTTTCAGAGAAACGCATGTGAATTTCTGTTCAATGCTTGTAAGTAGCTTAAGGCACTTTCAAAGGAAAGTGATTTTCTCTGAAAGGACAGCATTTAGAAAGTGAAGCAACACTCCATTCACTTCGCACAGTGAATTGAAGTGTTGGAACAGACTGCTTCTCTTTCAGAGAAACGCATGTGAGTTTTTTGTGTAAGCTTGTAAGTAGCTTAAGGCACTTTCAAAGGAAAGTGATTTTCTCTGAAAGGACAGCATTTAGAAAGTGAAGCAACACTCCATTCACTTCGCACAGTGAATTGAAGTGTTGGAACAGACTGCTTCTCTTTCAGAGAAACGGATGTGAGTTTTTTGTGAAAGTTTGTAAGTAGCTTAAGGCACTTTCAAAGGAAAGTGAGTTTCTCTGAAAGGACAGCATGTAGAAAGTGAAGCAACACTCCATTCACTTCGCAGGGTGAATTGAAGTGTTGGAACAGACTGCTTCTCTTTCAGAGAAACGCATGTGAGTTTTTTGTGAAAGCTTGTAAGTAGCTTAAGGCACTTTCAAAGGAAAGAGATTTTCTCTGAAAGGACAGCATTTAGAAAGTGAAGCAACACTCCATTCACTTCGCACAGTAAATTGAAGTGTTGGAACAGACTGCTATTCTTTCAGAGAAACGGATGTGAGTTTTTTGTGAAAGCTTGTAAGTAGCTTAAGGCACTTTCAAAGGAAAGTGATTTTCTCTGACAGGACAGCATTCAGAAAGTGAAGCAACACTCCATTCACTTCGCACAGTGAATTGAAGTGTTGGAACAGACTGCTTCTCTTTCAGAGATACGCATGTGAATTTCTGTTGAATGCTTGTAAGTAGCTTAAGGCACTTTCAAAGGAAAGTGATTTTCTCTGAAAGGACAGCATTTAGAAAGTGAAGCAACACTCCATTCACTTCGCACAGTGAATTGAAGTGTTGGAACAGACTGCTTCTCTTTCAGAGAAACGCATGTGAATTTCTGTTCAATGCTTGTAAGTAGCTTAAGGCACTTTCAAAGGAAAGTGATTTTCTCTGAAAGGACAGCATTTAGAAAGTGAAGCAACACTCCATTCACTTCGCACAGTGAATTGAAGTGTTGGAACAGACTGCTTCTTTTTCAGAGAAACGCATGTGAGTTTTTTGTAAAAGCTTGTAAGTAGCTTAAGGCACTTTCAAAGGAAAGTGATTTTCTCTGACATGACAGCATTTAGAAAGTGAAGCAACACTCCATTCACTTCGCACAGTGAATTGAAGTGTTGGAACAGACTGCTTCTCTTACAGAGAAACGCCTGTGAATTTCTGTTGAATGCTTGTAAGTAGCTTAAGGCGCTTTCAAAGGAAAGTGATTTTCTTTGAAAGGACAGCATTTAGAAAGTGAAGCAACACTCCATTCACTTCGCACAGTGAATTGAAGTGTTGGAACAGACTGCTTCTCTTTCAGAGAAACGGATGTGAGTTTTTTGTGAAAGGTTGTAAGTAGCTTAAGGCACTTTCAAAGGAAAGTGAGTTTCTCTGAAAAGACAGCATGTAGAAAGTGAAGCAACACTCCATTCACTTCGCAGTGTGAATTGAAGTGTTGGAACAGACTGCTTCTCTTTCAGAGAAAGGCATGTGAGTTTTTTGTGAAAGCTTGTAAGTAGCTTAAGGCACTTTCAAAGGAAAGAGATTTTCTCTGAAAGGACAGCATTTAGAAAGTGAAGCAACACTCCATTCACTTCGCACAGTGAATTGAAGTGTTGGTACAGACTGCTTCTCTTTCAGAGAAACGGATGTGAGTTTTTTGTGAAAGCTTGTAAGTAGCTTAAGGCACTTTCAAAGGAAAGTGATTTTCTCTGACAGGACAGCATTTAGAAAGTGAAGCAACACTCCATTCACTTCGCACAGTGAATTGAAGTGTTAGAACAGACTGCTTCTCTTTCAGAGATACGCATGTGAATTTCTGTTGAATGCTTGTAAGTAGCTTAAGGCACTTTCAAAGGAAAGTGATTTTCTCTGAAAGGACAGCATTTAGAAAGTGAAGCAACACTCCATTCACTTCGCACAGTGAATTGAAGTGTTGGAACAGACTGCTTCTCTTTCAGAGAAACGGATGTGAGTTTTTTGTGAAAGGTTGTAAGTAGCTTAAGGCACTTTCAAAGGAAAGTGAGTTTCTCTGAAAGGACAGCATGTAGAAAGTGAAGCAACACTCCATTCACTTCGCAGTGTGAATTGAAGTGTTGGAACAGACTGCTTCTCTTTCAGAGAAAGGCATGTGAGTTTTTTGTGAAAGCTTGTAAGTAGCTTAAGGCACTTTCAAAGGAAAGAGATTTTCTCTGAAAGGACAGCATTTAGAAAGTGAAGCAACACTCCATTCACTTCGCAGAGTGAATTGAAGTGTTGGTACAGACTGCTTCTCTTTCAGAGAAACGGATGTGAGTTTTTTGTGAAAGCTTGTAAGTAGCTTAAGGCACTTTCAAAGGAAAGTGATTTTCTCTGACAGGACAGCATTTAGAAAGTGAAGCAACACTCCATTCACTTCGCACAGTGAATTGAAGTGTTAGAACAGACTGCTTCTCTTTCAGAGATACGCATGTGAATTTCTGTTGAATGCTTGTAAGTAGCTTAAGGCACTTTCAAAGGAAAGTGATTTTCTCTGAAAGGACAGCATTTAGAAAGTGAAGCAACACTCCATTCACTTCGCACAGTGAATTGAAGTGTTGGAACAGACTGCTTCTCTTTCAGAGAAACGGATGTGAGTTTTTTGTGAAAGCTTGTAAGTTGCTTAAGGCACTTTCAAAGGAAAGTGATTTTCTCTGACAGGACAGCATTTAGAAAGTGAAGCAACACTCCATTCACTTCGCACAGTGAATTGAAGTGTTGGAACAGACTGCTTCTCTTTCAGAGATACGCATGTGAATTTCTGTTGAATGCTTGTAAGTAGCTTAAGGCACTATCAAAGGAAAGTGATTTTCTCTGAAAGGACAGCATTTATAAAGTGAAGCAACACTCCATTCACTTCGCACAGTGAATTGAAGTGTTGGAACAGACTGCTTCACTTTCAGAGAAACGCATGTGAATTTCTGTTGAATGCTTGTAAGTAGCTTAAGGCACTTTCAAAGGAAAGTGATTTTCTCTGACAGGACAGCATGTAGAAAGTGAAGCAACACTCCATTCACTTCGCACAGTGAATTGAAGTGTTGGAACAGACTGCTTCTCTTTCAGAGAAACGCATGTGAGTTTTTTGTAAAAGCTTGTAAGTAGCTTAAGGCACTCAAAGGAAAGTGATTTTCTCTGACATGACAGCATTTAGAAAGTGAAGCAACACTCATTTCACTTCGCACAGTGAATTGAAGTGTTGGAACAGACTGCTTCTCTTACAGAGAAACGCATGTGAATTTCTGTTGAATGCTTGTAAGTAGCTTAAGGCGCTTTCAAAGGAAAGTGATTTTCTCTGAAAGGACAGCATTTAGAAAGTGAAGCAACACTCCATTCACTTCGCACAGTGAATTGAAGTGTTGGAACAGACTGCTTCTCTTTCAGAGAAACGCTTATGAATTTCCGTTGAATGCTTGTAAGTAGCTTAAGGCACTTTCAAAGGAAAGTGATTTTCTCTGACAGGACAGCATTTAGAAAGTGAAGCAACACTCCATTCACTTCGCACAGTGAATTGAAGTGTTGGAACAGACTGCTTCTCTTTCAGAGAAACGCATGTGAGTTTTTTGTAAAAGCTTGTAAGTAGCTTAAGGCACTTTCAAAGGAAAGTGATTTTCTCTGACATGACAGCATTTAGAAAGTGAAGTAACACTCCATTCACTTCGCACAGTGAATTGAAGTGTTGGAACAGACTGCTTCTCTTACAGAGAAACGCATGTGAATTTCTGTTGAATGCTTGTAAGTAGCTTAAGGCGCTTTCAAAGGAAAGTGATTTTCTTTGAAAGGACAGCATTTAGAAAGTGAAGGAACACTCCATTCACTTCGCACAGTGAATTGAAGTGTTGGAACAGAATGCTTCTCTTTCAGAGAAACGCATGTGAATTTCTGTTGAATGCTTGTAAGTAGCTTAAGGCACTTTCAAAGGAAAGTGAATTTCTCTGAAAGGACCGCATTTAGAAAGTGAAGCAACACTCCATTCACTTCGCACAGTGAATTGAAGTGTTGGAACAGACTGCTTCTCTTTCAGAGAAACGGATGTGAGTTTTTTGTGAAAGGTTGTAAGTAGCTTAAGGCACTTTCAAAGGAAAGTGAGTTTCTCTGAAAAGACAGCATGTAGAAAGTGAAGCAACACTCCATTCACTTCGCAGTGTGAATTGAAGTGTTGGAACAGACTGCTTCTCTTTCAGAGAAAGGCATGTGAGTTTTTTGTGAAAGCTTGTAAGTAGCTTAAGGCACTTTCAAAGGAAAGAGATTTTCTCTGAAAGGACAGCATTTAGAAAGTGAAGCAACACTCCATTCACTTCGCACAGTGAATTGAAGTGTTGGTACAGACTGCTTCTCTTTCAGAGAAACGGATGTGAGTTTTTTGTGAAAGCTTGTAAGTAGCTTAAGGCACTTTCAAAGGAAAGTGATTTTCTCTGACAGGACAGCATTTAGAAAGTGAAGCAACACTCCATTCACTTCGCACAGTGAATTGAAGTGTTGGAACAGACTGCTTCTCTTTCAGAGATACGCATGTGAATTTCTGTTGAATGCTTGTAAGTAGCTTAAGGCACTATCAAAGGAAAGTTATTTTCTCTGAAAGGACAGCATTTATAAAGTGAAGCAACACTCCATTCACTTCGCACAGTGAATTGAAGTTTTGGAACAGACTGCTTCACTTTCAGAGAAACGCATGTGAATTTCTGTTGAATGCTTGTAAGTAGCTTAAGGCACTTTCAAAGGAAAGTGATTTTCTCTGACAGGACAGCATGTAGAAAGTGAAGCAACACTCCATTCACTTCGCACAGTGAATTGAAGTGTTGGAACAGACTGCTTCTCTTTCAGAGAAACGCATGTGAGTTTTTTGTAAAAGCTTGTAAGTAGCTTAAGGCACTTTCAAAGGAAAGTGATTTTCTCTGACATGACAGCATTTAGAAAGTGAAGCAACACTCATCTCACTTCGCACAGTGAATTGAAGTGTTGGAACAGACTGCTTCTCTTACAGAGAAACGCATGTGAATTTCTGTTGAATGCTTGTAAGTAGCTTAAGGCACTTTCAAAGGAAAGTGATTTTCTCTGAAAGGACAGCATTTAGAAAGTGAAGCAACACTCCATTCACTTCGCACAGTGAATTGAAGTGTTGGAACAGACTGCTTCTCTTTCAGAGAAACGCATATGAATTTCCGTTGAATGCTTGTAAGTAGCTTAAGGCACTTTCAAAGGAAAGTGATTTTCTCTGACAGGACAGCATTTAGAAAGTGAAGCAACACTCCATTCACTTCGCACAGTGAATTGAAGTGTTGGAACAGACTGCTTTTCTTTCAGAGAAACGCATGTGAGTTTTTTGTAAAAGCTTGTAAGTAGCTTAAGGCACTTTCAAAGGAAACTGATTTTCTCTGACATGACAGCATTTAGAAAGTGAAGTAACACTCCATTCACTTCGCACAGTGAATTGAAGTGTTGGAACAGACTGCTTCTCTTACAGAGAAACGCATGTGAATTTCTGTTGAATGCTTGTAAGTAGCTTAAGGCGCTTTCAAAGGAAAGTGATTTTCTTTGAAAGGACAGCATTTAGAAAGTGAAGGAACACTCCATTCACTTCGCACAGTGAATTGAAGTGTTGGAACAGAATGCTTCTCTTTCAGAGAAACGCATGTGAATTTCTGTTGAATGCTTGTAAGTAGCTTAAGGCACTTTCAAAGGAAAGTGATTTTCTCTGAAAGGACCGCATTTAGAAAGTGAAGCAACACTCCATTCACTTCGCACAGTGAATTGAAGTGTTGGAACAGACTGCTTCTCTTTCAGAGAAACGGATGTGAGTTTTTTGTGAAAGCTTGTAAGTAGCTTAAGGCACTTTCAAAGGAAAGTGAGTTTCTCTGAAAGGACAGCATGTAGAAAGTGAAGCAACACTCCATTCACTTCGCAGGGTGAATTGAAGTGTTGGAACAGACTGCTTCTCTTTCAGAGAAACGCATGTGAGTTTTTTGTGAAAGCTTGTAAGTAGCTTAAGGCACTTTCAAAGGAAAGAGATTTTCTCTGAAAGGACAGCATTTAGAAAGTGAAGCAACACTCCATTCACTTCGCACAGTGAATTGAAGTGTTGGAACAGACTGCTATTCTTTCAGAGAAACGGATGTGAGTTTTTTGTGAAAGCTTGTAAGTAGCTTAAGGCACTTTCAAAGGAAAGTGATTTCCTCTGACAGGACAGCATGTAGAAAGTGAAGCAACACTCCATTCACTTCGCACAGTGAATTGAAGTGTTGGAACAGACTGCTTCTCTTTCAGAGATACGCATGTGAATTTCTGTTGAATGCTTGTAAGTAGCTTAAGGCACTTTCAAAGGAAAGTGATTTTCTCTGAAAGGACAGCATTTAGAAAGTGAAGCAACACTCCATTCACTTCGCACAGTGAATTGAAGTGTTGGAACAGACTGCTTCTCTTTCAGAGAAACGGATGTGAGTTTTTTGTGAAAGGTTGTAAGTAGCTTAAGGCACTTTCAAAGGAAAGTGAGTTTCTCTAAAAGGACAGCATGTAGAAAGTGAAGCAACACTCCATTCACTTCGCAGTGTGAATTGAAGTGTTGGAACAGACTGCTTCTCTTTCAGAGAAACGCATGTGAGTTTTTTGTGAAAGCTTGTAAGTAGCTTAAGGCACTTTCAAAGGAAAGAGATTTTCTCTGAAAGGACAGCATTTAGAAAGTGAAGCAACACTCCATTCACTTCGCACAGTGAATTGAAGTGTTGGTACAGACTGCTTCTCTTTCAGAGAAACGGATGTGAGTTTTTTGTGAAAGCTTGTAAGTAGCTTAAGGCACTTTCAAAGGAAAGTGATTTTCTCTGACAGGACAGCATTTAGAAAGTGAAGCAACACTCCATTCACTTCGCACAGTGAATTGAAGTGTTGGAACAGACTGCTTCTCTTTCAGAGATACGCATGTGAATTTCTGTTGAATGCTTGTAAGTAGCTTAAGGCACTATCAAAGGAAAGTGATTTTCTCTGAAAGGACAGCATTTATAAAGTGAAGCAACACTCCTTTCACTTCGCACAGTGAATTGAAGTGTTGGAACAGACTGCTTCACTTTCAGAGAAACGCATGTGAATTTCTGTTGAATGCTTGTAAGTAGCTTAAGGCACTTTCAAAGGAAAGTGATTTTCTCTGACAGGACAGCATGTAGAAAGTGAAGCAACACTCCATTCACTTCGCACAGTGAATTGAAGTGTTGGAACAGACTGCTTCTCTTTCAGAGAAACGCATGTGAGTTTTTTGTAAAAGCTTGTAAGTAGCTTAAGGCACTTTCAAAGGAAAGTGATTTTCTCTGACATGACAGCATTTAGAAAGTGAAGCAACACTCATTTCACTTCGCACAGTGAATTGAAGTGTTGGAACAGACTGCTTCTCTTACAGAGAAACGCATGTGAATTTCTGTTGAATGCTTGTAAGTAGCTTAAGGCGCTTTCAAAGGAAAGTGATTTTCTCTGAAAGGACAGCATTTATAAAGTGAAGCAACACTCCATTCCCTTCGCACAGTGAATTGAAGTGTTGGAACAGACTGCTTCTCTTTCAGAGAAACGCATATGAATTTCCGTTGAATGCTTGTAAGTAGCTTAAGGCACTTTCAAAGGAAAGTGATTTTCTCTGACAGGACAGCATTTAGAAAGTGAAGCAACACTCCATTCACTTCGCACAGTGAATTGAAGTGTTGGAACAGACTGCTTCTCTTTCAGAGAAACGCATGTGAGTTTTTTGTAAAAGCTTGTAAGTAGCTTAAGGCACTTTCAAAGGAAAGTGATTTTCTCTGACATGACAGCATTTAGAAAGTGAAGTAACACTCCATTCACTTCGTACAGTGAATTGAAGTGTTGGAACAGACTGCTTCTCTTACAGAGAAACGCATGTGAATTTCTGTTGAATGCTTGTAAGTAGCTTAAGGCGCTTTCAAAGGAAAGTGATTTTCTTTGAAAGGACAGCATTTAGAAAGTGAAGCAACACTCCATTCACTTCGCACAGTGAATTGAAGTGTTGGAACAGAATGCTTCTCTTTCAGAGAAACGCATGTGAATTTCTGTTGAATGCTTGTAAGTAGCTTAAGGCACTTTCAAAGGAAAGTGATTTTCTCTGAAAGGACCGCATTTAGAAAGTGAAGCAACACTCCATTCACTTCGCACAGTGAATTGAAGTGTTGGAACAGACTGCTTCTCTTTCAGAGAAACGGATGTGAGTTTTTTGTGAAAGCTTGTAAGTAGCTTAAGGCACTTTCAAAGGAAAGTGATTTTCTCTGACAGGACAGCATTTAGAAAGTGAAGCAACACTCCATTCACGTCGCACAGTGAATTGAAGTGTTGGAACAGACTGCTTCTCTTTCAGAGATACGCATGTGAATTTCTGTTGAATGCTTGTAAGTAGCTTAAGGCACTATCAAAGGAAAGTGATTTTCTCCTAAAGGACAGCATTTATAAAGTGAAGCAACACTCCATTCACTTCGCACAGTGAATTGAAGTTTTGGAACAGACTGCTTCACTTTCAGAGAAACGCATGTGAATTTCTGTTGAATGCTTGTAAGTAGCTTAAGGCACTTTCAAAGGAAAGTGATTTTCTCTGACAGGACAGCATGTAGAAAGTGAAGCAACACTCCATTCACTTCGCACAGTGAATTGAAGTGTTGGAACAAACTGCTTCTCTTTCAGAGAAACGCATGTGAGTTTTTTGTAAAAGCTTGTAAGTAGCTTAAGGCACTTTCAAAGGAAAGTGATTTTCTCTGACATGACAGCATTTAGAAAGTGAAGCAACACTCATTTCACTTCGCACAGTGAATTGAAGTGTTGGAACAGACTGCTTCTCTTACAGAGAAACGCATGTGAATTTCTGTTGAATGCTTGTAAGTAGCTTAAGGCGCTTTCAAAGGAAAGTGATTTTCTCTGAAAGGACAGCATTTATAAAGTGAAGCAACACTCCATTCCCTTCGCACAGTGAATTGAAGTGTTGGAACAGACTGCTTCTCTTTCAGAGAAACGCATATGAATTTCCGTTGAATGCTTGTAAGTAGCTTAAGGCACTTTCAAAGGAAAGTGATTTTCTCTGACAGGACAGCATTTAGAAAGTGAAGCAACACTCCATTCACTTCGCACAGTGAATTGAAGTGTTGGAACAGACTGCTTCTCTTTCAGAGAAACGCATGTGAGTTTTTTGTAAAAGCTTGTAAGTAGCTTAAGGCACTTTCAAAGGAAAGTGATTTTCTCTGACATGACAGCATTTAGAAAGTGAAGTAACACTCCATTCACTTCGCACAGTGAATTGAAGTGTTGGAACAGACTGCTTCTCTTACAGAGAAACGCATGTGAATTTCTGTTGAATGCTTGTAAGTAGCTTAAGGCGCTTTCAAAGGAAAGTGATTTTCTTTGAAAGGACAGCATTTAGAAAGTGAAGCAACACTCCATTCACTTCGCACAGTGAATTGAAGTGTTGGAACAGAATGCTTCTCTTTCAGAGAAACGCATGTGAATTTCTGTTGAATGCTTGTAAGTAGCTTAAGGCACTTTCAAAGGAAAGTGATTTTCTCTGAAAGGACCGCATTTAGAAAGTGAAGCAACACTCCATTCACTTCGCACAGTGAATTGAAGTGTTGGAACAGACTGCTTCTCTTTCAGAGAAACGGATGTGAGTTTTTTGTGAAAGCTTGTAAGTAGCTTAAGGCACTTTCAAAGGAAAGTGATTTTCTCTGACAGGACAGCATTTAGAAAGTGAAGCAACACTCCATTCACTTCGCACAGTGAATTGAAGTGTTGGAACAGACTGCTTCTCTTTCAGAGATACGCATGTGAATTTCTGTTGAATGCTTGTAAGTAGCTTAAGGCACTATCAAAGGAAAGTGATTTTCTCCTAAAGGACAGCATTTATAAAGTGAAGCAACACTCCATTCACTTCGCACAGTGAATTGAAGTTTTGGAACAGACTGCTTCACTTTCAGAGAAACGCATGTGAATTTCTGTTGAATGCTTGTAAGTAGCTTAAGGCACTTTCAAAGGAAAGTGATTTTCTCTGACAGGACAGCATGTAGAAAGTGAAGCAACACTCCATTCACTTCGCACAGTGAATTGAAGTGTTGGAACAGACTGCTTCTCTTTCAGAGAAACGCATGTGAGTTTTTTGTAAAAGCTTGTAAGTAGCTTAAGGCACTTTCAAAGGAAAGTGATTTTCTCTGACATGACAGCATTTAGAAAGTGAAGCAACACTCATTTCACTTCGCACAGTGAATTGAAGTGTTGGAACAGACTGCTTCTCTTACAGAGAAACGCATGTGAATTTCTGTTGAATGCTTGTAAGTAGCTTAAGGCACTTTCAAAGGAAAGTGATTTTCTCTGAAAGGACAGCATTTAGAAAGTGAAGCAACACTCCATTCACTTCGCACAGTGAATTGAAGTGTTGGAACAGACTGCTTCTCTTTCAGAGAAACGCATATGAATTTCCGTTGAATGCTTGTAAGTAGCTTAAGGCACTTTCAAAGGAAAGTGATTTTCTCTGACAGGACAGCATTTAGAAAGTGAAGCAACACTCCATTCACTTCGCACAGTGAATTGAAGTGTTGGAACAGACTGCTTCTCTTTCAGAGAAACGCATGTGAGTTTTTTGTAAAAGCTTGTAAGTAGCTTAAGGCACTTTCAAAGGAAAGTGATTTTCTCTGACATGACAGCATTTAGAAAGTGAAGTAACACTCCATTCACTTCGCACAGTGAATTGAAGTGTTGGAACAGACTGCTTCTCTTACAGAGAAACGCATGTGAATTTCTGTTGAATGCTTGTAAGTAGCTTAAGGCGCTTTCAAAGGAAAGTGATTTTCTTTGAAAGGACAGCATGTAGAAAGTGAAGCAACACTCCATTCACTTCGCAGGGTGAATTGAAGTGTTGGAACAGACTGCTTCTCTTTCAGAGAAACGCATGTGAGTTTTTTGTGAAAGCTTGTAAGTAGCTTAAGGCACTTTCAAAGGAAAGAGATTTTCTCTGAAAGGACAGCATTTAGAAAGTGAAGCAACACTCCATTCACTTCGCACAATGAATTGAAGTGTTGGAACAGACTGCTATTCTTTCAGAGAAACGGATGTGAGTTTTTTGTGAAAGCTTGTAAGTAGCTTAAGGCACTTTCAAAGGAAAGTGATTTCCTCTGACAGGACAGCATGTAGAAAGTGAAGCAACACTCCATTCACTTCGCACAGTGAATTGAAGTGTTGGAACAGACTGCTTCTCTTTCAGAGATACGCATGTGAATTTCTGTTGAATGCTTGTAAGTAGCTTAAGGCACTTTCAAAGGAAAGTGATTTTCTCTGAAAGGACAGCATTTAGAAAGGGAAGCAACACTCCATTCACTTCGCACAGTGAATTGAAGTGTTGGAACAGACTGCTTCTCTTTCAGAGAAACGCATGTGAATTTCTGTTGAATGCTTGTAAGTAGCTTAAGGCACTTTCAAAGGAAAGTGATTTTCTCTTAAAGGACAGCATTTAGAAAGTGAAGCAACACTCCATTCACTTCGCACAGTGAATTGAAGTGTTGGAACAGACTGCTTCTCTTTCAGTGAAACGCATGTGAGTTTTTTGTAAAAGCTTGTAAGTAGCTTAAGGCACTTTCAAAGGAAAGTGATTTTCTCTGACATGACAGCATTTAGAAAGTGAAGCAACACTCCATTCACTTCGCACAGTGAATTGAAGTGTTGGAACAGACTGCTTCTCTTACAGAGAAACGCCTGTGAATTTCTGTTGAATGCTTGTAAGTAGCTTAAGGCGCTTTCAAAGGAAAGTGATTTTCTTTGAAAGGACAGCATTTAGAAAGTGAAGCAACACTCCATTCACTTCGCACAGTGAATTGAAGTGTTGGAACAGAATGCTTCTCTTTCAGAGAAACGCATGTGAATTTCTGTTGAATGCTTGTAAGTAGCTTAAGGCACTTTCAAAGGAAAGTGATTTTCTCTGAAAGGACAGCATTTAGAAAGTGAAGCAACACTCCATTCACTTCGCACAGTGAATTGAAGTGTTGGAACAGACTGCTTCTCTTTCAGAGAAACGGATGTGAGTTTTTTGTGAAAGCTTGTAAGTAGCTTAAGGCACTTTCAAAGGAAAGTGAGTTTCTCTGAAAGGACAGCATGTAGAAAGTGAAGCAACACTCCATTCACTTCGCAGGGTGAATTGAAGTGTTGGAACAGACTGCTTCTCTTTCAGAGAAACGCATGTGAGTTTTTTGTGAAAGCTTGTAAGTAGCTTAAGGCACTTTCAAAGGAAAGAGATTTTCTCTGAAAAGACAGCATTTAGAAAGTGAAGCAACACTCCATTCACTTCGCACAGTGAATTGAAGTGTTAGAACAGACTGCTTCCTTTCAGAGATACGCATGTGAATTTCTGTTGAATGCTTGTAAGTAGCTTAAGGCACTTTCAAAGGAAAGTGATTTTCTCTGAAAGGACAGCATTTAGAAAGTGAAGCAACACTCCATTCAATTCGCACAGTGAATTGAAGTGTTGGAACAGACTGCTTCTCTTTCAGAGAAATGCATGTGAATTTGTGTTGAATGCTTGTAAGTAGCTTAAGGCACTTTCAAAGGAAAGTGATTTTCTCTGAAAGGACAGCATTTAGAAAGTGAGGCAACTCTCCATTCACTTCGCACAGTGAATTGAAGTGTTGGAACAGACTGCTTCTCTTTCAGAGAAACGGATGTGAGTTTTTTGTGAAAGCTTGTAAGTAGCTTAAGGCACTTTCAAAGGAAAGTGAGTTTCTCTGAAAGGACAGCATGTAGAAAGTGAAGCAACACTCCATTCACTTCGCAGGGTGAATTGAAGTGTTGGAACAGACTGCTTCTCTTTCAGAGAAACGCATGTGTGTTTTTTGTGAAAGCTTGTAAGTAGCTTAAGGCACTTTCAAAGGAAAGAGATTTTCTCTGAAAGGACAGCATTTAGAAAGTGAAGCAACACTCCATTCACTTCGCACAGTGAATTGAAGTGTTGGAACAGACTGCTATTCTTTCAGAGAAACGGATGTGAGTTTTTTGTGAAAGCTTGTAAGTAGCTTAAGGCACTTTCAAAGGAAAGTGATTTCCTCTGACAGGACAGCATGTAGAAAGTGAAGCAACACTCCATTCACTTCGCACAGTGAATTGAAGTGTTGGAACAGACTGCTTCTCTTTCAGAGATACGCATGTGAATTTCTGTTGAATGCTTGTAAGTAGCTTAAGGCACTTTCAAAGGAAAGTGATTTTCTCTGAAAGGACAGCATTTAGAAAGGGAAGCAACACTCCATTCACTTCGCACAGTGAATTGAAGTGTTGGAACAGACTGCTTCTCTTACAGAGAAACGCCTGTGAATTTCTGTTGAATGCTTGTAAGTAGCTTAAGGCGCTTTCAAAGGAAAGTGATTTTCTTTGAAAGGACAGCATTTAGAAAGTGAAGCAACACTCCATTCACTTCGCACAGTGAATTGAAGTGTTGGAACAGAATGCTTCTCTTTCAGAGAAACGCATGTGAATTTCTGTTGAATGCTTGTAAGTAGCTTAAGGCACTTTCAAAGGAAAGTGATTTTCTCTGAAAGGACAGCATTTAGAAAGTGAAGCAACACTCCATTCACTTCGCACAGTGAATTGAAGTGTTGGAACAGACTGCTTCTCTTTCAGAGAAACGGATGTGAGTTTTTTGTGAAAGGTTGTAAGTAGCTTAAGGCACTTTCAAAGGAAAGTGAGTTTCTCTAAAAGGACAGCATGTAGAACGTAAAGCAACACTCCATTCACTTCGCAGTGTGAATTGAAGTGTTGGAACAGACTGCTTCTCTTTCAGAGAAACGCATGTGAGTTTTTTGTGAAAGCTTGTAAGTAGCTTAAGGCACTTTCAAAGGAAAGAGATTTTCTCTGAAAGGACAGCATTTAGAAAGTGAAGCAACACTCCATTCACTTCGCACAGTGAATTGAAGTGTTGGTACAGACTGCTTCTCTTTCAGAGAAACGGATGTGAGTTTTTTGTGAAAGCTTGTAAGTAGCTTAAGGCACTTTCAAAGGAAAGTGATTTTCTCTGACAGGACAGCATTTAGAAAGTGAAGCAACACTCCATTCACTTCGCACAGTGAATTGAAGTGTTGGAACAGACTGCTTCTCTTTCAGAGATACGCATGTGAATTTCTGTTGAATGCTTGTAAGTAGCTTAAGGCACTATCAAAGGAAAGTGATTTTCTCTGAAAGGACAGCATTTATAAAGTGAAGCAACACTCCATTCCCTTCGCACAGTGAATTGAAGTGTTGGAACAGACTGCTTCACTTTCAGAGAAACGCATGTGAATTTCTGTTGAATGCTTGTAAGTAGCTTAAGGCACTTTCAAAGGAAAGTGATTTTCTCTGACAGGACAGCATGTAGAAGGTGAAGCAACACTCCATTCACTTCGCACAGTGAATTGAAGTGTTGGAACAGAATGCTTCTCTTTCAGAGAAACGCATGTGAGTTTTTTGTAAAAGCTTGTAAGTAGCTTAAGGCACTTTCAAAGGAAAGTGATTTTCTCTGACATGACAGCATTTAGAAAGTGAAGCAACACTCATTTCACTTCGCACAGTGAATTGAAGTGTTGGAACAGACTGCTTCTCTTACAGAGAAACGCATGTGAATTTCTGTTGAATGCTTGTAAGTAGCTTAAGGCGCTTTCAAAGGAAAGTGATTTTCTCTGAAAGGACAGCATTTAGAAAGTGAAGCAACACTCCATTCACTTCGCACAGTGAATTGAAGTGTTGGAACAGACTGCTTCTCTTTCAGAGAAACGCATATGAATTTCCGTTGAATGCTTGTAAGTAGCTTAAGGCACTTTCAAAGGAAAGTGATTTTCTCTGACAGGACAGCATTTAGAAAGTGAAGCAACACTCCATTCACTTCGCACAGTGAATTGAAGTGTTGGAACAGACTGCTTCTCTTTCAGAGAAACGCATGTGAGTTTTTTGTAAAAGCTTGTAAGTAGCTTAAGGCACTTTCAAAGGAAAGTGATTTTCTCTGACATGACAGCATTTAGAAAGTGAAGTAACACTCCATTCACTTCGCACAGTGAATTGAAGTGTTGGAACAGACTGCTTCTCTTACAGAGAAACGCATGTGAATTTCTGTTGAATGCTTGTAAGTAGCTTAAGGCGCTTTCAAAGGAAAGTGATTTTCTTTGAAAGGACAGCATTTAGAAAGTGAAGCAACACTCCATTCACTTCGCACAGTGAATTGAAGTGTTGGAACAGAATGCTTCTCTTTCAGAGAAACGCATGTGAATTTCTGTTGAATGCTTGTAAGTAGCTTAAGGCACTTTCAAAGGAAAGTGATTTTCTCTGAAAGGACCGCATTTAGAAAGTGAAGCAACACTCCATTCACTTCGCACAGTGAATTGAAGTGTTGGAACAGACTGCTTCTCTTTCAGAGAAACGGATGTGAGTTTATTGTGAAAGCTTGTAAGTAGCTTAAGGCACTTTCAAAGGAAAGTGATTTTCTCTGACAGGACAGCATTTAGAAAGTGAAGCAACACTCCATTCACTTCGCACAGTGAATTGAAGTGTTGGAACAGACTGCTTCTCTTTCAGAGATACGCATGTGAATTTCTGTTGAATGCTTGTAAGTAGCTTAAGGCACTATCAAAGGAAAGTGATTTTCTCTGAAAGGACAGCATTTATAAAGTGAAGCAACACTCCATTCACTTCGCACAGTGAATTGAAGTTTTGGAACAGACTGCTTAACTTTCAGAGAAACGCATGTGAATTTCTGTTGAATGCTTGTAAGTAGCTTAAGGCACTTTCAAAGGAAAGTGATTTTCTCTGACAGGACAGCATGTAGAAAGTGAAGCAACACTCCATTCACTTCGCACAGTGAATTGAAGTGTTGGAACAGACTGCTTCTCTTTCAGAGAAACGCATGTGAGTTTTTTGTAAAAGCTTGTAAGTAGCTTAAGGCACTTTCAAAGGAAAGTGATTTTCTCTGACATGACAGCATTTAGAAAGTGAAGCAACACTCATTTCACTTCGCACAGTGAATTGAAGTGTTGGAACAGACTGCTTCTCTTACAGAGAAACGCATGTGAATTTCTGTTGAATGCTTGTAAGTAGCTTAAGGCACTTTCAAAGGAAAGTGATTTTCTCTGAAAGGACAGCATTTAGAAAGTGAAGCAACACTCCATTCACTTCGCACAGTGAATTGAAGTGTTGGAACAGACTGCTTCTCTTTCAGAGAAACGCATATGAATTTCCGTTGAATGCTTGTAAGTAGCTTAAGGCACTTTCAAAGGAAAGTGATTTTCTCTGACAGGACAGCATTTAGAAAGTGAAGCAACACTCCATTCACTTCGCACAGTGAATTGAAGTGTTGGAACAGACTGCTTCTCTTTCAGAGAAACACATGTGAGTTTTTTGTAAAAGCTTGTAAGTAGCTTAAGGCACTTTCAAAGGAAAGTGATTTTCTCTGACATGACAGCATTTAGAAAGTGAAGTAACACTCCATTCACTTCGCACAGTGAATTGAAGTGTTGGAACAGACTGCTTCTCTTACAGAGAAACGCATGTGAATTTCTGTTGAATGCTTGTAAGTAGCTTAAGGCGCTTTCAAAGGAAAGTGATTTTCTTTGAAAGGACAGCATTTAGAAAGTGAAGGAACACTCCATTCACTTCGCACAGTGAATTGAAGTGTTGGAACAGAATGCTTCTCTTTCAGAGAAACGCATGTGAATTTCTGTTGAATGCTTGTAAGTAGCTTAAGGCACTTTCAAAGGAAAGTGATTTTCTCTGAAAGGACCGCATTTAGAAAGTGAAGCAACACTCCATTCACTTCGCACAGTGAATTGAAGTGTTGGAACAGACTGCTTCTCTTTCAGAGAAACGGATGTGAGTTTTTTGTGAAAGCTTGTAAGTAGCTTAAGGCACTTTCAAAGGAAAGTGAGTTTCTCTGAAAGGACAGCATGTAGAAAGTGAAGCAACACTCCATTCACTTCGCAGGGTGAATTGAAGTGTTGGAACAGACTGCTTCTCTTTCAGAGAAACGCATGTGAGTTTTTTGTGAAAGCTTGTAAGTAGCTTAAGGCACTTTCAAAGGAAAGAGATTTTCTCTGAAAGGACAGCATTTAGAAAGTGAAGCAACACTCCATTCACTTCGCACAGTGAATTGAAGTGTTGGAACAGACTGCTATTCTTTCAGAGAAACGGATGTGAGTTTTTTGTGAAAGCTTGTAAGTAGCTTAAGGCACTTTCAAAGGAAAGTGATTTCCTCTGACAGGACAGCATGTAGAAAGTGAAGCAACACTCCATTCACTTCGCACAGTGAATTGAAGTGTTGGAACAGACTGCTTCTCTTTCAGAGATACGCATGTGAATTTCTGTTGAATGCTTGTAAGTAGCTTAAGGCACTTTCAAAGGAAAGTGATTTTCTCTTAAAGGACAGCATTTAGAAAGTGAAGCAACACTCCATTCACTTCGCACAGTGAATTGAAGTGTTGGAACAGACTGCTTCTCTTTCAGTGAAACGCATGTGAGTTTTTTGTAAAAGCTTGTAAGTAGCTTAAGGCACTTTCAAAGGAAAGTGATTTTCTCTGACATGACAGCATTTAGAAAGTGAAGCAACACTCCATTCACTTCGCACAGTGAATTGAAGTGTTGGAACAGACTGCTTCTCTTACAGAGAAACGCCTGTGAATTTCTGTTGAATGCTTGTAAGTAGCTTAAGGCACTTTCAAAGGAAAGTGATTTTCTTTGAAAGGACAGCATTTAGAAAGTGAAGCAACACTCCATTCACTTCGCACAGTGAATTGAAGTGTTGGAACAGAATGCTTCTCTTTCAGAGAAACGCATGTGAATTTCTGTTTAATGCTTGTAAGTAGCTTAAGGCACTTTCAAAGGAAAGTGATTTTCTCTGAAAGGACAGCATTTAGAAAGTGAAGCAACACTCCATTCACTTCGCACAGTGAATTGAAGTGTTGGAACAGACTGCTTCTCTTTCAGAGAAACGGATGTGAGTTTTTTGTGAAAGCTTGTAAGTAGCTTAAGGCACTTTCAAAGGAAAGTGAGTTTCTCTGAAAGGACAGCATGTAGAAAGTGAAGCAACACTCCATTCACTTCGCAGGGTGAATTGAAGTGTTGGAACAGACTGCTTCTCTTTCAGAGAAACGGATGTGAGTTTATTGTGAAAGCTTGTAAGTAGCTTAAGGCACTTTCAAAGGAAAGTGATTTTCTCTGACAGGAGAGCATTTAGAAAGTGAAGCAACACTCCATTCACTTCGCACAGTGAATTGAAGTGTTGGAACAGACTGCTTCTCTTTCAGAGATACGCATGTGAATTTCTGTTGAATGCTTGTAAGTAGCTTAAGGCACTATCAAAGGAAAGTGATTTTCTCTGAAAGGACAGCATTTATAAAGTGAAGCAACACTCCATTCACTTCGCACAGTGAATTGAAGTTTTGGAACAGACTGCTTCACTTTCAGAGAAACGCATGTGAATTTCTGTTGAATGCTTGTAAGTAGCTTAAGGCACTTTCAAAGGAAAGTGATTTTCTCTGACAGGACAGCATGTAGAAAGTGAAGCAACACTCCATTCACTTCGCACAGTGAATTGAAGTGTTGGAACAGACTGCTTCTCTTTCAGAGAAACGCATGTGAGTTTTTTGTAAAAGCTTGTAAGTAGCTTAAGGCACTTTCAAAGGAAAGTGATTTTCTCTGACATGACAGCATTTAGAAAGTGAAGCAACACTCATTTCACTTCGCACAGTGAATTGAAGTGTTGGAACAGACTGCTTCTCTTACAGAGAAACGCATGTGAATTTCTGTTGAATGCTTGTAAGTAGCTTAAGGCACTTTCAAAGGAAAGTGATTTTCTCTGAAAGGACAGCATTTAGAAAGTGAAGCAACACTCCATTCACTTCGCACAGTGAATTGAAGTGTTGGAACAGACTGCTTCTCTTTCAGAGAAACGCATATGAATTTCCGTTGAATGCTTGTAAGTAGCTTAAGGCACTTTCAAAGGAAAGTGATTTTCTCTGACAGGACAGCATTTAGAAAGTGAAGCAACACTCCATTCACTTCGCACAGTGAATTGAAGTGTTGGAACAGACTGCTTCTCTTTCAGAGAAACACATGTGAGTTTTTTGTAAAAGCTTGTAAGTAGCTTAAGGCACTTTCAAAGGAAAGTGATTTTCTCTGACATGACAGCATTTAGAAAGTGAAGTAACACTCCATTCACTTCGCACAGTGAATTGAAGTGTTGGAACAGACTGCTTCTCTTACAGAGAAACGCATGTGAATTTCTGTTGAATGCTTGTAAGTAGCTTAAGGCGCTTTCAAAGGAAAGTGATTTTCTTTGAAAGGACAGCATTTAGAAAGTGAAGGAACACTCCATTCACTTCGCACAGTGAATTGAAGTGTTGGAACAGAATGCTTCTCTTTCAGAGAAACGCATGTGAATTTCTGTTGAATGCTTGTAAGTAGCTTAAGGCACTTTCAAAGGAAAGTGATTTTCTCTGAAAGGACCGCATTTAGAAAGTGAAGCAACACTCCATTCACTTCGCACAGTGAATTGAAGTGTTGGAACAGACTGCTTCTCTTTCAGAGAAACGGATGTGAGTTTTTTGTGAAAGCTTGTAAGTAGCTTAAGGCACTTTCAAAGGAAAGTGAGTTTCTCTGAAAGGACAGCATGTAGAAAGTGAAGCAACACTCCATTCACTTCGCAGGGTGAATTGAAGTGTTGGAACAGACTGCTTCTCTTTCAGAGAAACGCATGTGAGTTTTTTGTGAAAGCTTGTAAGTAGCTTAAGGCACTTTCAAAGGAAAGAGATTTTCTCTGAAAGGACAGCATTTAGAAAGTGAAGCAACACTCCATTCACTTCGCACAGTGAATTGAAGTGTTGGAACAGACTGCTATTCTTTCAGAGAAACGGATGTGAGTTTTTTGTGAAAGCTTGTAAGTACCTTAAGGCACTTTCAAAGGAAAGTGATTTCCTCTGACAGGACAGCATGTAGAAAGTGAAGCAACACTCCATTCACTTCGCACAGTGAATTGAAGTGTTGGAACAGACTGCTTCTCTTTCAGAGATACGCATGTGAATTTCTGTTGAATGCTTGTAAGTAGCTTAAGGCACTTTCAAAGGAAAGTGATTTTCTCTTAAAGGACAGCATTTAGAAAGTGAAGCAACACTCCATTCACTTCGCACAGTGAATTGAAGTGTTGGAACAGACTGCTTCTCTTTCAGTGAAACGCATGTGAGTTTTTTGTAAAAGCTTGTAAGTAGCTTAAGGCACTTTCAAAGGAAAGTGATTTTCTCTGACATGACAGCATTTAGAAAGTGAAGCAACACTCCATTCACTTCGCACAGTGAATTGAAGTGTTGGAACAGACTGCTTCTCTTACAGAGAAACGCCTGTGAATTTCTGTTGAATGCTTGTAAGTAGCTTAAGGCACTTTCAAAGGAAAGTGATTTTCTTTGAAAGGACAGCATTTAGAAAGTGAAGCAACACTCCATTCACTTCGCACAGTGAATTGAAGTGTTGGAACAGAATGCTTCTCTTTCAGAGAAACGCATGTGAATTTCTGTTTAATGCTTGTAAGTAGCTTAAGGCACTTTCAAAGGAAAGTGATTTTCTCTGAAAGGACAGCATTTAGAAAGTGAAGCAACACTCCATTCACTTCGCACAGTGAATTGAAGTGTTGGAACAGACTGCTTCTCTTTCAGAGAAACGGATGTGAGTTTTTTGTGAAAGCTTGTAAGTAGCTTAAGGCACTTTCAAAGGAAAGTGAGTTTCTCTGAAAGGACAGCATGTAGAAAGTGAAGCAACACTCCATTCACTTCGCAGGGTGAATTGAAGTGTTGGAACAGACTGCTTCTCTTTCAGAGAAACGCATGTGAGTTTTTTGTGAATGCTTGTAAGTAGCTTAAGGCACTTTCAAAGGAAAGAGATTTTCTCTGAAAGGACAGCATTTAGAAAGTGAAGCAACACTCCATTCACTTCGCACAGTGAATTGAAGTGTTGGAACAGACTGCTATTCTTTCAGAGAAACGGATGTGAGTTTTTTGTGAAAGCTTGTAAGTAGCTTAAGGCACTTTCAAAGGAAAGTGATTTCCTCTGACAGGACAGCATGTAGAAAGTGAAGCAACACTCCATTCACTTCGCACAGTGAATTGAAGTGTTGGAACAGACTGCTTCTCTTTCAGAGATACGCATGTGAATTTCTGTTGAATGCTTGTAAGTAGCTTAAGGCACTTTCAAAGGAAAGTGATTTTCTCTGAAAGGACAGCATTTAGAAAGGGAAGCAACACTCCATTCACTTCGCACAGTGAATTGAAGTGTTGGAACAGACTGCTTCTCTTTCAGAGAAACGCATGTGAATTTCTGTTGAATGCTTGTAAGTAGCTTAAGGCACTTTCAAAGGAAAGTGATTTTCTCTGAAAGGACAGCATTTAGAAAGTGAAGCAACACTCCATTCACTTCGCACAGTGAATTGAAGTGTTGGAACAGACTGCTTCTCTTTCAGTGAAACGCATGTGAGTTTTTTGTAAAAGCTTGTAAGTAGCTTAAGGCACTTTCAAAGGAAAGTGATTTTCTCTGACATGACAGCATTTAGAAAGTGAAGCAACACTCCATTCACTTCGCACAGTGAATTGAAGTGTTGGAACAGACTGCTTCTCTTACAGAGAAACGCCTGTGAATTTCTGTTGAATGCTTGTAAGTAGCTTAAGGCACTTTCAAAGGAAAGTGATTTTCTTTGAAAGGACAGCATTTAGAAAGTGAAGCAACACTCCATTCACTTCGCACAGTGAATTGAAGTGTTGGAACAGAATGCTTCTCTTTCAGAGAAACGCATGTGAATTTATGTTGAATGCTTGTAAGTAGCTTAAGGCACTTTCAAAGGAAAGTGATTTTCTCTGAAAGGACAGCATTTAGAAAGTGAAGCAACACTCCATTCACTTCGCACAGTGAATTGAAGTGTTGGAACAGACTGCTTCTCTTTCAGAGAAACGGATGTGAGTTTTTTGTGAAAGCTTGTAAGTAGCTTAAGGCACTTTCAAAGGAAAGTGAGTTTCTCTGAAAGGACAGCATGTAGAAAGTGAAGCAACACTCCATTCACTTCGCAGGGTGAATTGAAGTGTTGGAACAGACTGCTTCTCTTTCAGAGAAACGCATGTGAGTTTTTTGTGAAAGCTTGTAAGTAGCTTAAGGCACTTTCAAAGGAAAGAGATTTTCTCTGAAAGGACAGCATTTAGAAAGTGAAGCAACACTCCATTCACTTCGCACAGTGAATTGAAGTGTTAGAACAGACTGCTTCTCTTTCAGAGATACGCATGTGAATTTCTGTTGAATGCTTGTAAGTAGCTTAAGGCACTTTCAAAGGAAAGTGATTTTCTCTGAAAGGACAGCATTTAGAAAGTGAAGCAACACTCCATTCAATTCGCACAGTGAATTGAAGTGTTGGAACAGACTGCTTCTCTTTCAGAGAAACGCATGTGAATTTCTGTTGAATGCTTGTAAGTAGCTTAAGGCACTTTCAAAGGAAAGTGATTTTCTCTGAAAGGACAGCATTTAGAAAGTGAAGCAACACTCCATTCACTTCGCACAGTGAATTGAAGTGTTGGAACAGACTGCTTCTCTTACAGAGAAACGCCTGTGAATTTCTGTTGAATGCTTGTAAGTAGCTTAAGGCGCTTTCAAAGGAAAGTGATTTTCTTTGAAAGGACAGCATTTAGAAAGTGAAGCAACACTCCATTCACTTCGCACAGTGAATTGAAGTGTTGGAACAGAATGCTTCATTTTCAGAGAAACGCATGTGAATTTCTGTTGAATGCTTGTAAGTAGCTTAAGGCACTTTCAAAGGAAAGTGATTTTCTCTGAAAGGACAGCATTTAGAAAGTGAAGCAACACTCCATTCACTTCGCACAGTGAATTGAAGTGTTGGAACAGACTGCTTCTCTTTCAGAGAAACGGATGTGAGTTTTTTGTGAAAGCTTGTAAGTAGCTTAAGGCACTTTCAAAGGAAAGTGAGTTTCTCTGAAAGGACAGCATGTAGAAAGTGAAGCAACACTCCATTCACTTCGCAGGGTGAATTGAAGTGTTGGAACAGACTGCTTCTCTTTCAGAGAAACGCATGTGAGTTTTTTGTGAAAGCTTGTAAGTAGCTTAAGGCACTTTCAAAGGAAAGAGATTTTCTCTGAAAGGACAGCATTTAGAAAGTGAAGCAACACTCCATTCACTTCGCACAGTGAATTGAAGTGTTAGAACAGACTGCTTCTCTTTCAGAGATACGCATGTGAATTTCTGTTGAATGCTTGTAAGTAGCTTAAGGCACTTTCAAAGGAAAGTGATTTTCTCTGAAAGGACAGCATTTAGAAAGTGAAGGAACACTCCATTCAATTCGCACAGTGAATTGAAGTGTTGGAACAGACTGCTTCTCTTTCAGAGAAATGCATGTGAATTTCTGTTGAATGCTTGTAAGTAGCTTAAGGCACTTTCAAAGGAAAGTGATTTTCTCTGAAAGGACAGCATTTAGAAAGTGAGGCAACTCTCCATTCACTTCGCACAGTGAATTGAAGTGTTGGAACAGACTGCTTCTCTTTCAGAGAAACGGATGTGAGTTTTTTGTGAAAGCTTGTAAGTAGCTTAAGGCACTTTCAAAGGAAAGTGAGTTTCTCTGAAAGGACAGCATGTAGAAAGTGAAGCAACACTCCATTCACTTCGCAGGGTGAATTGAAGTGTTGGAACAGACTGCTTCTCTTTCAGAGAAACGCATGTGAGTTTTTTGTGAAAGATTGTAAGTAGCTTAAGGCACTTTCAAAGGAAAGAGATTTTCTCTGAAAGGACAGCATTTAGAAAGTGAAGCAACACTCCATTCACTTCGCACAGTGAATTGAAGTGTTGGAACAGACTGCTATTCTTTCAGAGAAACGGATGTGAGTTTTTTGTGAAAGCTTGTAAGTAGCTTAAGGCACTTTCAAAGGAAAGTGATTTCCTCTGACAGGACAGCATGTAGAAAGTGAAGCAACACTCCATTCACTTCGCACAGTGAATTGAAGTGTTGGAACAGACTGCTTCTCTTTCAGAGATACGCATGTGAATTTCTGTTGAATGCTTGTAAGTAGCTTAAGGCACTTTCAAAGGAAAGTGATTTTCTCTTAAAGGACAGCATTTAGAAAGTGAAGCAACACTCCATTCACTTCGCACAGTGAATTGAAGTGTTGGAACAGACTGCTTCTCTTTCAGTGAAACGCATGTGAGTTTTTTGTAAAAGCTTGTAAGTAGCTTAAGGCACTTTCAAAGGAAAGTGATTTTCTCTGACATGACAGCATTTAGAAAGTGAAGCAACACTCCATTCACTTCGCACAGTGAATTGAAGTGTTGGAACAGACTGCTTCTCTTACAGAGAAACGCCTGTGAATTTCTGTTGAATGCTTGTAAGTAGCTTAAGGCACTTTCAAAGGAAAGTGATTTTCTTTGAAAGGACAGCATTTAGAAAGTGAAGCAACACTCCATTCACTTCGCACAGTGAATTGAAGTGTTGGAACAGAATGCTTCTCTTTCAGAGAAACGCATGTGAATTTCTGTTTAATGCTTGTAAGTAGCTTAAGGCACTTTCAAAGGAAAGTGATTTTCTCTGAAAGGACAGCATTTAGAAAGTGAAGCAACACTCCATTCACTTCGCACAGTGAATTGAAGTGTTGGAACAGACTCATTCTCTTTCAGAGAAACGGATGTGAGTTTTTTGTGAAAGCTTGTAAGTAGCTTAAGGCACTTTCAAAGGAAAGTGAGTTTCTCTGAAAGGACAGCATGTAGAAAGTGAAGCAACACTCCATTCACTTCGCAGGGTGAATTGAAGTGTTGGAACAGACTGCTTCTCTTTCAGAGAAACGCATGTGAGTTTTTTGTGAATGCTTGTAAGTAGCTTAAGGCACTTTCAAAGGAAAGAGATTTTCTCTGAAAGGACAGCATTTAGAAAGTGAAGCAACACTCCATTCACTTCGCACAGTGAATTGAAGTGTTGGAACAGACTGCTATTCTTTCAGAGAAACGGATGTGAGTTTTTTGTGAAAGCTTGTAAGTAGCTTAAGGCACTTTCAAAGGAAAGTGATTTCCTCTGACAGGACAGCATGTAGAAAGTGAAGCAACACTCCATTCACTTCGCACAGTGAATTGAAGTGTTGGAACAGACTGCTTCTCTTTCAGAGATACGCATGTGAATTTCTGTTGAATGCTTGTAAGTAGCTTAAGGCACTTTCAAAGGAAAGTGATTTTCTCTGAAAGGACAGCATTTAGAAAGGGAAGCAACACTCCATTCACTTCGCACAGTGAATTGAAGTGTTGGAACAGACTGCTTCTCTTTCAGAGAAACGCATGTGAATTTCTGTTGAATGCTTGTAAGTAGCTTAAGGCACTTTCAAAGGAAAGTGATTTTCTCTGAAAGGACAGCATTTAGAAAGTGAAGCAACACTCCATTCACTTCGCACAGTGAATTGAAGTGTTGGAACAGACTGCTTCTCTTTCAGTGAAACGCATGTGAGTTTTTTGTAAAAGCTTGTAAGTAGCTTAAGGCACTTTCAAAGGAAAGTGATTTTCTCTGACATGACAGCATTTAGAAAGTGAAGCAACACTCCATTCACTTCGCACAGTGAATTGAAGTGTTGGAACAGACTGCTTCTCTTACAGAGAAACGCCTGTGAATTTCTGTTGAATGCTTGTAAGTAGCTTAAGGCACTTTCAAAGGAAAGTGATTTTCTTTGAAAGGACAGCATTTAGAAAGTGAAGCAACACTCCATTCACTTCGCACAGTGAATTGAAGTGTTGGAACAGAATGCTTCTCTTTCAGAGAAACGCATGTGAATTTATGTTGAATGCTTGTAAGTAGCTTAAGGCACTTTCAAAGGAAAGTGATTTTCTCTGAAAGGACAGCATTTAGAAAGTGAAGCAACACTCCATTCACTTCGCACAGTGAATTGAAGTGTTGGAACAGACTGCTTCTCTTTCAGAGAAACGGATGTGAGTTTTTTGTGAAAGCTTGTAAGTAGCTTAAGGCACTTTCAAAGGAAAGTGAGTTTCTCTGAAAGGACAGCATGTAGAAAGTGAAGCAACACTCCATTCACTTCGCAGGGTGAATTGAAGTGTTGGAACAGACTGCTTCTCTTTCAGAGAAACGCATGTGAGTTTTTTGTGAAAGCTTGTAAGTAGCTTAAGGCACTTTCAAAGGAAAGAGATTTTCTCTGAAAGGACAGCATTTAGAAAGTGAAGCAACACTCCATTCACTTCGCACAGTGAATTGAAGTGTTAGAACAGACTGCTTCTCTTTCAGAGATACGCATGTGAATTTCTGTTGAATGCTTGTAAGTAGCTTAAGGCACTTTCAAAGGAAAGTGATTTTCTCTGAAAGGACAGCATTTAGAAAGTGAAGCAACACTCCATTCAATTCGCACAGTGAATTGAAGTGTTGGAACAGACTGCTTCTCTTTCAGAGAAACGCATGTGAATTTCTGTTGAATGCTTGTAAGTAGCTTAAGGCACTTTCAAAGGAAAGTGATTTTCTCTGAAAGGACAGCATTTAGAAAGTGAAGCAACACTCCATTCACTTCGCACAGTGAATTGAAGTGTTGGAACAGACTGCTTCTCTTACAGAGAAACGCCTGTGAATTTCTGTTGAATGCTTGTAAGTAGCTTAAGGCGCTTTCAAAGGAAAGTGATTTTCTTTGAAAGGACAGCATTTAGAAAGTGAAGCAACACTCCATTCACTTCGCACAGTGAATTGAAGTGTTGGAACAGAATGCTTCTCTTTCAGAGAAACGCATGTGAATTTCTGTTGAATGCTTGTAAGTAGCTTAAGGCACTTTCAAAGGAAAGTGATTTTCTCTGAAAGGACAGCATTTAGAAAGTGAAGCAACACTCCATTCACTTCGCACAGTGAATTGAAGTGTTGGAACAGACTGCTTCTCTTTCAGAGAAACGGATGTGAGTTTTTTGTGAAAGCTTGTAAGTAGCTTAAGGCACTTTCAAAGGAAAGTGAGTTTCTCTGAAAGGACAGCATGTAGAAAGTGAAGCAACACTCCATTCACTTCGCAGGGTGAATTGAAGTGTTGGAACAGACTGCTTCTCTTTCAGAGAAACGCATGTGAGTTTTTTGTGAAAGCTTGTAAGTAGCTTAAGGCACTTTCAAAGGAAAGAGATTTTCTCTGAAAGGACAGCATTTAGAAAGTGAAGCAACACTCCATTCACTTCGCACAGTGAATTGAAGTGTTAGAACAGACTGCTTCTCTTTCAGAGATACGCATGTGAATTTCTGTTGAATGCTTGTAAGTAGCTTAAGGCACTTTCAAAGGAAAGTGATTTTCTCTGAAAGGACAGCATTTAGAAAGTGAAGGAACACTCCATTCAATTCGCACAGTGAATTGAAGTGTTGGAACAGACTGCTTCTCTTTCAGAGAAATGCATGTGAATTTCTGTTGAATGCTTGTAAGTAGCTTAAGGCACTTTCAAAGGAAAGTGATTTTCTCTGAAAGGACAGCATTTAGAAAGTGAGGCAACTCTCCATTCACTTCGCACAGTGAATTGAAGTGTTGGAACAGACTGCTTCTCTTTCAGAGAAACGGATGTGAGTTTTTTGTGAAAGCTTGTAAGTAGCTTAAGGCACTTTCAAAGGAAAGTGAGTTTCTCTGAAAGGACAGCATGTAGAAAGTGAAGCAACACTCCATTCACTTCGCAGGGTGAATTGAAGTGTTGGAACAGACTGCTTCTCTTTCAGAGAAACGCATGTGAGTTTTTTGTGAAAGCTTGTAAGTAGCTTAAGGCACTTTCAAAGGAAAGAGATTTTCTCTGAAAGGACAGCATTTAGAAAGTGAAGCAACACTCCATTCACTTCGCACAGTGAATTGAAGTGTTGGAACAGACTGCTATTCTTTCAGAGAAACGGATGTGAGTTTTTTGTGAAAGCTTGTAAGTAGCTTAAGGCACTTTCAAAGGAAAGTGATTTCCTCTGACAGGACAGCATGTAGAAAGTGAAGCAACACTCCATTCACTTCGCACAGTGAATTGAAGTGTTGGAACAGACTGCTTCTCTTTCAGAGATACGCATGTGAATTTCTGTTGAATGCTTGTAAGTAGCTTAAGGCACTTTCAAAGGAAAGTGATTTTCTCTGAAAGGACAGCATTTAGAAAGGGAAGCAACACTCCATTCACTTCGCACAGTGAATTGAAGTGTTGGAACAGACTGCTTCTCTTTCAGAGAAACGCATGTGAATTTCTGTTGAATGCTTGTAAGTAGCTTAAGGCACTTTCAAAGGAAAGTGATTTTCTCTGAAAGGACAGCATTTAGAAAGTGAAGCAACACTCCATTCACTTCGCACAGTGAATTGAAGTGTTGGAACAGACTGCTTCTCTTTCAGTGAAACGCATGTGAGTTTTTTGTAAAAGCTTGTAAGTAGCTTAAGGCACTTTCAAAGGAAAGTGATTTTCTCTGACATGACAGCATTTAGAAAGTGAAGCAACACTCCATTCACTTCGCACAGTGAATTGAAGTGTTGGAACAGACTGCTTCTCTTACAGAGAAACGCCTGTGAATTTCTGTTGAATGCTTGTAAGTAGCTTAAGGCACTTTCAAAGGAAAGTGATTTTCTTTGAAAGGACAGCATTTAGAAAGTGAAGCAACACTCCATTCACTTCGCACAGTGAATTGAAGTGTTGGAACAGAATGCTTCTCTTTCAGAGAAACGCATGTGAATTTCTGTTGAATGCTTGTAAGTAGCTTAAGGCACTTTCAAAGGAAAGTGATTTTCTCTGAAAGGACAGCATTTAGAAAGTGAAGCAACACTCCATTCACTTCGCACAGTGAATTGAAGTGTTGGAACAGACTGCTTCTCTTTCAGAGAAACGGATGTGAGTTTTTTGTGAAAGCTTGTAAGTAGCTTAAGGCACTTTCAGAGGAAAGTGAGTTTCTCTGAAAGGACAGCATGTAGAAAGTGAAGCAACACTCCATTCACTTCGCAGGGTGAATTGAAGTGTTGGAACAGACTGCTTCTCTTTCAGAGAAACGCATGTGAGTTTTTTGTGAAAGCTTGTAAGTAGCTTAAGGCACTTTCAAAGGAAAGAGATTTTCTCTGAAAGGACAGCATTTAGAAAGTGAAGCAACACTCCATTCACTTCGCACAGTGAATTGAAGTGTTAGAACAGACTGCTTCTCTTTCAGAGATACGCATGTGAATTTCTGTTGAATGCTTGTAAGTAGCTTAAGGCACTTTCAAAGGAAAGTGATTTTCTCTGAAAGGACAGCATTTAGAAAGTGAAGCAACACTCCATTCAATTCGCACAGTGAATTGAAGTGTTGGAACAGACTGCTTCTCTTTCAGAGAAATGCATGTGAATTTCTGTTGAATGCTTGTAAGTAGCTTAAGGCACTTTCAAAGGAAAGTGATTTTCTCTGAAAGGACAGCATTTAGAAAGTGAGGCAACACTCCATTCACTTCGCACAGTGAATTGAAGTGTTGGAACAGACTGCTTCTCTTTCAGAGAAACGCATGTGAGTTTTTTATAAAAGCTTTTAAGTAGCTTAAGGCACTTTCAAAGGAAAGAGATTTTCTCTGACAGGACAGCATTTAGAAAGTGAAGCAACACTCCATTCACTTCGCACAGTGAAGTGAAGTGTTGGAACAGACTGCTTCTCTTACAGAGAAACGCATGTGAATTTCTGTTGAATGCTTGTAAGTAGCTTAAGGCGCTTTCAAAGGAAAGTGATTTTCTCTGACAGGACAGCATGTAGAAAGTGAAGCAACACTCCATTCACTTCGCACAGTGAATTGAAGTGTTGGAACAGACTGCTTCTCTTACAGAGAAACGCATGTGAATTTCTGTTGAATGCTTGTAAGTAGCTTAAGGCACTTTCAAAGGAAAGTGATTTTCTCTGACAGGACAGCATGTAGAAAGTGAAGCAACACTCCATTCACTTCGCACAGTGAATTGAAGTGTTGGAACAGACTGCTTCTCTTTCAGAGAAACGGATGTGAGTTTTTTGTGAAAGCTTGTAAGTTGCTTAAGGCACTTTCAAAGGAAAGTGATTTTCTCTGACAGGACAGCATTTAGAAAGTGAAGCAACACTCCATTCACTTCGCACAGTGAATTGAAGTGTTGGAACACACAGCTTCTCTTTCAGAGAAACCCATGTGAATTTCTGTTGAATGCTTGTAAGTAGCTTAAGGCACTTTCAAAGGAAAGTGATTTTCTCTGAAAGGACAGCATTTAGAAAGTAAAGCAACCCTCCATTCACTTCGCACAGTGAATTGAAGTGTTGGAACAGACTGCTTCTCTTTCAGAGAAACGGATGTGAGTTTTTTGTGAAAGCTTGTAAGTTGCTTAAGGCACTTTCAAAGGAAAGTGATTTTCTCTGACAGGACAGCATTTAGAAAGTGAAGCAACACTCCATTCACTTTGCACAGTGAATTGAAGTGTTGGAACAGACTGCTTCTCTTTCAGAGATACGCATGTGAATTTCTGTTGAATGCTTGTAAGTAGCTTAAGGCACTATCAAAGGAAAGTGATTTTCTCTGAAAGGACAGCATTTAGAAAGTGAAGCAACACTCCATTCACTTCGCGCAGTGAATTGAAGTGTTGGAACAGACTGCTTCTCTTTCAGAGAAACGCATGTGAATTTCTGTTGAATGCTTGTAAGTAGCTTAAGGCACTTTCAAAGGAAAGTGATTTTCTCTGAAAGGACCGCATTTAGAAAGTGAAGCAACACTCCATTCACTTCGCACAGTGAATTGAAGTGTTGGAACAGACTGCTTCTCTTTCAGAGAAACGCATGTGAGTTTTTTGTGAAAGCTTGTAAGTAGCTTAAGGCACTTTCAAAGGAAAGAGATTTTCTCTGAAAGGACAGCATTTAGAAAGTGAAGCAACACTCCATTCACTTCGCACAGTGAATTGAAGTGTTGGAACAGACTGCTTCTCTTTCAGAGAAACGGATGTGAGTTTTTTGTGAAAGCTTGTAAGTAGCTTAAGGCACTTTCAAAGGAAAGTGATTTTCTCTGACAGGACAGCATTTAGAAAGTGAAGCAACACTCCATTCACTTCGCACAGTGAATTGAAGTGTTGGAACAGACTGCTTCTCTTTCAGAGATTCGCATGTGAATTTCTGTTGAATGCTTGTAAGTAGCTTAAGGCACTTTCAAAGGAAAGTGATTTTCTCTGAAAGGACAGCATTTAGAAAGTGAAGCAACACTCCATTCACTTCGCACAGTGAATTGAAGTGTTGGAACAGACTGCTTCTCTTTCAGAGAAACGCATGTGAATTTCTGTTGAATGCTTGTAAGTAGCTTAAGGCACTTTCAAAGGAAAGTGATTTTCATTGAAAGGACAGCATTTAGAAAGTGAAGCAACACTCCATTCACTTCGCACAGTGAATTGAAGTGTTGGAACAGACTGCTTCTCTTTCAGAGAAACGCATGTGAATTTCTGTTGAATGCTTGTAAGTAGCTTAAGGCACTTTCAAAGGAAAGTGATTTTCTCTGACAGGACAGCATTTAGAAAGTGAAGCAACACTCCATTCACTTCGCACAGTGAATTGAAGTGTTGGAACAGACTGCTTCTCTTCCAGAGAAACGCATGTGAGTTTTTTGTAAAAGCTTGTAAGTAGCTTAAGGCACTTTCAAAGGAAAGTGATTTTCTCTGACATGACAGCATTTAGAAAGTGAAGCAACACTCATTTCACTTCGCACAGTGAATTGAAGTGTTGGAACAGACTGCTTCTCTTTCAGAGAAACGCATGTGAATTTCTGTTGAATGCTTGTAAGTAGCTTAAGGCGCTTTCAAAGGAAAGTGATTTTCTCTGAAAGGACAGCATTTAGAAAGTGAAGCAACACTCCATTCACTTCGCACAGTGAAATGAAGTGTTGGAACAGACTGCTTCTCTTTCAGAGAAACGCATGTGAATTTCTGTTCAATGCTTGTAAGTAGCTTAAGGCACTTTCAAAGGAAAGTGATTTTCTCTGAAAGGACAGCATTTATAAAGTGAAGCAACACTCCATTCACTTCGCACAGTGAATTGAAGTGTTGGAACAGACTGCTTGTCTTTCAGAGAAACGCATATGAATTTCTGTTGAATGTTTGTAAGTAGCTTAAGGCACTTTCAAAGGAAAGTGATTTTCTCTGACAGGACAGCATTTAGAAAGTGAAGCAACACTCCATTCACTTCGCACAGTGAATTGAAGTGTTGGAACAGACTGCTTCTCTTTCAGAGAAACGCATGTGAGTTTTTTGTAAAAGCTTGTAAGTAGCTTAAGGCACTTTCAAAGGAAAGTGATTTTCTTTGAAAGGACAGCATTTAGAAAGTGAAGGAACACTCCATTCACTTCGCACAGTGAATTGAAGTGTTGGAACAGAATGCTTCTCTCTCAGAGAAACGCATGTGAATTTCTGTTGAATGCTTGTAAGTAGCTTAAGGCACTTTCAAAGGAAAGTGATTTTCTCTGAAAGGACCGCATTTAGAAAGTGAAGCAACACTCCATTCACTTCGCACAGTGAATTGAAGTGTTGGAACAGACTGCTTCTCTTTCAGAGAAACGCATGTGAGTTTTTTGTGAAAGCTTGTAAGTAGCTTAAGGCACTTTCAAAGGAAAGAGATTTTCTCTGAAAGGACAGCATTTAGAAAGTGAAGCAACACTCCATTCACTTCGCACAGTGAATTGAAGTGTTGGAACAGACTGCTTCTCTTTCAGAGAAACGGATGTGAGTTTTTTGTGAAAGCTTGTAAGTAGCTTAAGGCACTTTCAAAGGAAAGTGATTTTCTCTGACAGGACAGCATTTAGAAAGTGAAGCAACACTCCATTCACTTCGCACAGTGAATTGAAGTGTTGGAACAGACTGCTTCTCTTTCAGAGATACGCATGTGAATTTCTGTTGAATGCTTGTAAGTAGCTTAAGGCACTTTCAAAGGAAAGTGATTTTCTCTGAAAGGACAGCATTTAGAAAGTGAAGCAACACTCCATTCACTTCGCACAGTGAATTGAAGTGTTGGAACAGACTGCTTCTCTTTCAGAGAAACGCATGTGAGTTTTTTGTGAAACCTTGTAAGAGCTTAAGGCACTTTCAAAGGAAAGTGATTTTCTCTGAAAGGACAGCATTTAGAAAGTGAAGCAACCCTCCATTCACTTCGCACAGTGAATTGAAGTGTTGGAACAGACTGCTTCTCTTTCAGAGAAACGGATGTGAGTTTTTTGTGAAAGCTTGTAAGTTGCTTAAGGCACTTTCAAAGGAAAGTGATTTTCTCTGACAGGACAGCATTTAGAAAGTGAAGCAACACTCCATTCACTTCGCACAGTGAATTGAAGTGTTGGAACAGACTGCTTCTCTTTCAGAGATACGCATGTGAATTTCTGTTGAATGCTTGTAAGTAGCTTAAGGCACTATCAAAGGAAAGTGATTTTCTCTGAAAGGACAGCATTTAGAAAGTGAAGCAACACTCCATTCACTTCGCACAGTGAATTGAAGTGTTGGAACAGACTGCTTCTCTTTCAGAGAAACGCATGTGAATTTCTGTTGAATGCTTGTAAGTAGCTTAAGGCACTTTCAAAGGAAAGTGATTTTCTCTGACAGGACAGCATTTAGAAAGTGAAGCAACACTCCATTCACTTCGCACAGTGAATTGAAGTGTTGGAACAGACTGCTTCTCTTCCAGAGAAACGCATGTGAGTTTTTTGTAAAAGCTTGTAAGTAGCTTAAGGCACTTTCAAAGGAAAGTGATTTTCTCTGACATGACAGCATTTAGAAAGTGAAGCAACACTCATTTCACTTCGCACAGTGAATTGAAGTGTTGGAACAGACTGCTTCTCTTTCAGAGAAACGCATGTGAATTTCTGTTGAATGCTTGTAAGTAGCTTAAGGCACTTTCAAAGGAAAGTGATTTTCATTGAAAGGACAGCATTTAGAAAGTGAAGCAACACTCCATTCACTTCGCACAGTGAATTGAAGTGTTGGAACAGACTGCTTCTCTTTCAGAGAAACGCATGTGAGTTTTTTGTAAAAGCTTGTAAGTAGCTTAAGGCACTTTCAAAGGAAAGTGATTTTCTCTGACAGGACAGCATTTAGAAAGTGAAGCAACACTCCATTCACTTCGCACAGTGAATTGAAGTGTTGGAACAGACTGCTTCTCTTTCAGAGAAACGCATGTGAGTTTTTTGTGAAAGCTTGTAAGAGCTTAAGGCACTTTCAAAGGAAAGTGATTTTCTGTGAAAGGACAGCATTTAGAAAGTGAAGCAACCCTCCATTCACTTCGCACAGTGAATTGAAGTGTTGGAACAGACTGCTTCTCTTTCAGAGAAACGGATGTGAGTTTTTTGTGAAAGCTTGTAAGTTGCTTAAGGCACTTTCAAAGGAAAGTGATTTTCTCTGACAGGACAGCATTTAGAAAGTGAAGCAACACTCCATTCACTTCGCACAGTGAATTGAAGTGTTGGAACAGACTGCTTCTCTTTCAGAGATACGCATGTGAATTTCTGTTGAATGCTTGTAAGTAGCTTAAGGCACTATCAAAGGAAAGTGATTTTCTCTGAAAGGACAGCATTTAGAAAGTGAAGCAACACTCCATTCACTTCGCACAGTGAATTGAAGTGTTGGAACAGACTGCTTCTCTTTCAGAGAAACGCATGTGAATTTCTGTTCAATGCTTGTAAGTAGCTTAAGGCACTTTCAAAGGAAAGTGATTTTCTCTGACAGGACAGCATTTAGAAAGTGAAGCAACACTCCATTCACTTCGCACAGTGAATTGAAGTGTTGGAACAGACTGCTTCTCTTCCAGAGAAACGCATGTGAGTTTTTTGTAAAAGCTTGTATGTAGCTTAAGGCACTTTCAAAGGAAAGTGATTTTCTCTGACATGACAGCATTTAGAAAGTGAAGCAACACTCATTTCACTTCGCACAGTGAATTGAAGTGTTGGAACAGACTGCTTCTCTTTCAGAGAAACGCATGTGAATTTCTGTTGAATGCTTGTAAGTAGCTTAAGGCGCTTTCAAATGAAAGTGATTTTCTCTGAAAGGACAGCATTTAGAAAGTGAAGCAACTCTCCATTAACTTCGCACAGTGAAATGAAGTATTGGAACAGACTGCTTCTCTTTCAGAGAAACGCATGTGAATTTCTGTTCAATGCTTGTAAGTAGCTTAAGGCACTTTCAAAGGAAAGTGATTTTCTCTGAAAGGACAGCATTTAGAAAGTGAAGCAACACTCCATTCACTTCGCACAGTGAATTGAAGTGTTGGAACAGACTGCTTGTCTTTCAGAGAAACGCATATGAATTTCTGTTGAATGTTTGTAAGTAGCTTAAGGCACTTTCAAAGGAAAGTGATTTTCTCTGACAGGACAGCATTTAGAAAGTGAAGCAACACTCCATTCACTTCGCACAGTGAATTGAAGTGTTGGAACAGACTGCTTCTCTTTCAGAGAAACGCATGTGAGTTTTTTGTAAAAGCTTGTAAGTAGCTTAAGGCACTTTCAAAGGAAAGTGATTTTCTCTGAAAGGACAGCATTTAGAAAGTGAAGCAACACTCCATTCACTTCGCACAGTGAATTGAAATGTTGGAACAGACTGCTTCTCTTACAGAGAAACGCATGTGAATTTCTGTTGAATGCTTGTAAGTAGCTTAAGGCGCTTTCAAAGGAAAGTGATTTTCTTTGAAAGGACAGCATTTAGAAAGTGAAGGAACACTCCATTCACTTCGCACAGTGAATTGAAGTGTTGGAACAGAATGCTTCTCTCTCAGAGAAACGCATGTGAATTTCTGTTGAATGCTTGTAAGTAGCTTAAGGCACTTTCAAAGGAAAGTGATTTTCTCTGAAAGGACCGCATTTAGAAAGTGAAGCAACACTCCATTCACTTCGCACAGTGAATTGAAGTGTTGGAACAGACTGCTTCTCTTTCAGAGAAACGCATGTGAGTTTTTTGTGAAAGCTTGTAAGTAGCTTAAGGCACTTTCAAAGGAAAGAGATTTTCTCTGAAAGGACAGCATTTAGAAAGTGAAGCAACACTCCATTCACTTCGCACAGTGAATTGAAGTGTTGGAACAGACTGCTTCTCTTTCAGAGAAACGCATGTGAGTTTTTTGTGAAAGCTTGTAAGTAGCTTAAGGCACTTTCAAAGGAAAGTGATTTTCTCTGACAGGACAGCATTTAGAAAGTGAAGCAACAATCCATTCACTTCGCACAGTGAATTGAAGTGTTGGAACAGACTGCTTCTCTTTCAGAGATACGCATGTGAATTTCTGTTGAATGCTTGTAAGTAGCTTAAGGCACTTTCAAAGGAAAGTGATTTTCTCTGAAAGGACAGCATTTAGAAAGTGAAGCAACACTCCATTCACTTCGCACAGTGAATTGAAGTGTTGGAACAGACTGCTTCTCTTTCAGAGAAACGCATGTGAATTTCTGTTGAATGCTTGTAAGTAGCTTAAGGCACTTTCAAAGGAAAGTGATTTTCATTGAAAGGACAGCATTTAGAAAGTGAAGCAACACTCCATTCACTTCGCACAGTGAATTGAAGTGTTGGAACAGACTGCTTCTCTTTCAGAGATACGCATGTGAATTATTGTTGAATGCTTGTAAGTAGCTTAAGGCACTATCAAAGGAAAGTGATTTTCTCTGAAAGGACAGCATTTAGAAAGTGAAGCAACACTCCATTCACTTCGCACAGTGAATTGAAGTGTTGGAACAGACTGCTTCTCTTTCAGAGAAACGCATGTGAATTTCTGTTCAATGCTTGTAAGTAGCTTAAGGCACTTTCAAAGGAAAGTGATTTTCTCTGACAGGACAGCATTTAGAAAGTGAAGCAACACTCCATTCACTTCGCACAGTGAATTGAAGTGTTGGAACAGACTGCTTCTCTTCCAGAGAAACGCATGTGAGTTTTTTGTAAAAGCTTGTATGTAGCTTAAGGCACTTTCAAAGGAAAGTGATTTTCTCTGACATGACAGCATTTAGAAAGTGAAGCAACACTCATTTCACTTCGCACAGTGAATTGAAGTGTTGGAACAGACTGCTTCTCTTTCAGAGAAACGCATGTGAATTTCTGTTGAATGCTTGTAAGTAGCTTAAGGCGCTTTCAAATGAAAGTGATTTTCTCTGAAAGGACAGCATTTAGAAAGTGAAGCAACTCTCCATTAACTTCGCACAGTGAAATGAAGTATTGGAACAGACTGCTTCTCTTTCAGAGAAACGCATGTGAATTTCTGTTCAATGCTTGTAAGTAGCTTAAGGCACTTTCAAAGGAAAGTGATTTTCTCTGAAAGGACAGCATTTAGAAAGTGAAGCAACACTCCATTCACTTCGCACAGTGAATTGAAGTGTTGGAACAGACTGCTTGTCTTTCAGAGAAACGCATATGAATTTCTGTTGAATGTTTGTAAGTAGCTTAAGGCACTTTCAAAGGAAAGTGATTTTCTCTGACAGGACAGCATTTAGAAAGTGAAGCAACACTCCATTCACTTCGCACAGTGAATTGAAGTGTTGGAACAGACTGCTTCTCTTTCAGAGAAACGCATGTGAGTTTTTTGTAAAAGCTTGTAAGTAGCTTAAGGCACTTTCAAAGGAAAGTGATTTTCTCTGAAAGGACAGCATTTAGAAAGTGAAGCAACACTCCATTCACTTCGCACAGTGAATTGAAATGTTGGAACAGACTGCTTCTCTTACAGAGAAACGCATGTGAATTTCTGTTGAATGCTTGTAAGTAGCTTAAGGCGCTTTCAAAGGAAAGTGATTTTCTTTGAAAGGACAGCATTTAGAAAGTGAAGGAACACTCCATTCACTTCGCACAGTGAATTGAAGTGTTGGAACAGAATGCTTCTCTCTCAGAGAAACGCATGTGAATTTCTGTTGAATGCTTGTAAGTAGCTTAAGGCACTTTCAAAGGAAAGTGATTTTCTCTGAAAGGACCGCATTTAGAAAGTGAAGCAACACTCCATTCACTTCGCACAGTGAATTGAAGTGTTGGAACAGACTGCTTCTCTTTCAGAGAAACGCATGTGAGTTTTTTGTGAAAGCTTGTAAGTAGCTTAAGGCACTTTCAAAGGAAAGAGATTTTCTCTGAAAGGACAGCATTTAGAAAGTGAAGCAACACTCCATTCACTTCGCACAGTGAATTGAAGTGTTGGAACAGACTGCTTCTCTTTCAGAGAAACGCATGTGAGTTTTTTGTGAAAGCTTGTAAGTAGCTTAAGGCACTTTCAAAGGAAAGTGATTTTCTCTGACAGGACAGCATTTAGAAAGTGAAGCAACAATCCATTCACTTCGCACAGTGAATTGAAGTGTTGGAACAGACTGCTTCTCTTTCAGAGATACGCATGTGAATTTCTGTTGAATGCTTGTAAGTAGCTTAAGGCACTTTCAAAGGAAAGTGATTTTCTCTGAAAGGACAGCATTTAGAAAGTGAAGCAACACTCCATTCACTTCGCACAGTGAATTGAAGTGTTGGAACAGACTGCTTCTCTTTCAGAGAAACGCATGTGAATTTCTGTTGAATGCTTGTAAGTAGCTTAAGGCACTTTCAAAGGAAAGTGATTTTCATTGAAAGGACAGCATTTAGAAAGTGAAGCAACACTCCATTCACTTCGCACAGTGAATTGAAGTGTTGGAACAGACTGCTTCTCTTTCAGAGAAACGCATGTGAGTTTTTTGTGAAAGCTTGTAAGTAGCTTAAGGCACTTTCAAAGGAAAGTGATTTTCTCTGAAAGGACAGCATTTAGAAAGTGAAGGAACACTCCATTCACTTCGCACAGTGAATTGAAGTGTTGGAACAGAATGCTTCTCTCTCAGAGAAACGCATGTGAATTTCTGTTGAATGCTTGTAAGTAGCTTAAGGCACTTTCAAAGGAAAGTGATTTTCTCTGAAAGGACCGCATTTAGAAAGTGAAGCAACACTCCATTCACTTCGCACAGTGAATTGAAGTGTTGGAACAGACTGCTTCTCTTTCAGAGAAACGCATGTGAGTTTTTTGTGAAAGCTTGTAAGTAGCTTAAGGCACTTTCAAAGGAAAGAGATTTTCTCTGAAAGGACAGCATTTAGAAAGTGAAGCAACACTCCATTCACTTCGCACAGTGAATTGAAGTGTTGGAACAGACTGCTTCTCTTTCAGAGAAACGCATGTGAGTTTTTTGTGAAAGCTTGTAAGTAGCTTAAGGCACTTTCAAAGGAAAGTGATTTTCTCTGACAGGACAGCATTTAGAAAGTGAAGCAACAATCCATTCACTTCGCACAGTGAATTGAAGTGTTGGAACAGACTGCTTCTCTTTCAGAGATACGCATGTGAATTTCTGTTGAATGCTTGTAAGTAGCTTAAGGCACTTTCAAAGGAAAGTGATTTTCTCTGAAAGGACAGCATTTAGAAAGTGAAGCAACACTCCATTCACTTCGCACAGTGAATTGAAGTGTTGGAACAGACTGCTTCTCTTTCAGAGAAACGCATGTGAATTTCTGTTGAATGCTTGTAAGTAGCTTAAGGCACTTTCAAAGGAAAGTGATTTTCATTGAAAGGACAGCATTTAGAAAGTGAAGCAACACTCCATTCACTTCGCACAGTGAATTGAAGTGTTGGAACAGACTGCTTCTCTTTCAGAGAAACGCATGTGAGTTTTTTGTAAAAGCTTGTAAGTAGCTTAAGGCACTTTCAAAGGAAAGTGATTTTCTCTGACAGGACAGCATTTAGAAAGTGAAGCAACACTCATTTCACTTCGCACAGTGAATTGAAGTGTTGGAACAGACTGCTTCTCTTTCAGAGAAACGCATTTGAATTTCTGTTGAATGCTTGTAAGTAGCTTAAGGCGCTTTCAAAGGAAAGTGATTTTCTCTGAAAGGACAGCATTTAGAAAGTGAAGCAACACTCCATTCACTTCGCACAGTGAATTGAAGTGTTGGAACAGACTGCTTCTCTTTCAGAGAAACGCATGTGAATTTCTGTTGAATGCTTGTAAGTAGCTTAAGGCACTTTCAAAGGAAAGTGATTTTCTCTGACAGGACAGCATTTAGAAAGTGAAGCAACACTCCATTCACTTCGCACAGTGAATTGAAGTGTTGGAACAGACTGCTTCTCTTTCAGAGAAACGCATGTGAGTTTTTTGTAAAAGCTTGTAAGTAGCTTAAGGCACTTTCAAAGGAAAGTGATTTTCTCTGAAAGGACAGCATTTAGAAAGTGAAGCAACACTCCATTCACTTCGCACAGTGAATTGAAATGTTGGAACAGACTGCTTCTCTTACAGAGAAACGCATGTGAATTTCTGTTGAATGCTTGTAAGTAGCTTAAGGCGCTTTCAAAGGAAAGTGATTTTCTTTGAAAGGACAGCATTTAGAAAGTGAAGGAACACTCCATTCACTTCGCACAGTGAATTGAAGTGTTGGAACAGAATGCTTCTCTCTCAGAGAAACGCATGTGAATTTCTGTTGAATGCTTGTAAGTAGCTTAAGGCACTTTCAAAGGAAAGTGATTTTCTCTGAAAGGACCGCATTTAGAAAGTGAAGCAACACTCCATTCACTTCGCACAGTGAATTGAAGTGTTGGAACAGACTGCTTCTCTTTCAGAGAAACGCATGTGAGTTTTTTGTGAAAGCTTGTAAGTAGCTTAAGGCACTTTCAAAGGAAAGAGATTTTCTCTGAAAGGACAGCATTTAGAAAGTGAAGCAACACTCCATTCACTTCGCACAGTGAATTGAAGTGTTGGAACAGACTGCTTCTCTTTCAGAGAAACGCATGTGAGTTTTTTGTGAAAGCTTGTAAGTAGCTTAAGGCACTTTCAAAGGAAAGTGATTTTCTCTGACAGGACAGCATTTAGAAAGTGAAGCAACAATCCATTCACTTCGCACAGTGAATTGAAGTGTTGGAACAGACTGCTTCTCTTTCAGAGATACGCATGTGAATTTCTGTTGAATGCTTGTAAGTAGCTTAAGGCACTTTCAAAGGAAAGTGATTTTCTCTGAAAGGACAGCATTTAGAAAGTGAAGCAACACTCCATTCACTTCGCACAGTGAATTGAAGTGTTGGAACAGACTGCTTCTCTTTCAGAGAAACGCATGTGAATTTCTGTTGAATGCTTGTAAGTAGCTTAAGGCACTTTCAAAGGAAAGTGATTTTCATTGAAAGGACAGCATTTAGAAAGTGAAGCAACACTCCATTCACTTCGCACAGTGAATTGAAGTGTTGGAACAGACTGCTTCTCTTTCAGAGAAACGCATGTGAGTTTTTTGTGAAAGCTTGTAAGTAGCTTAAGGCACTTTCAAAGGAAAGTGATTTTCTCTGAAAGGACAGCATTTAGAAAGTGAAGGAACACTCCATTCACTTCGCACAGTGAATTGAAGTGTTGGAACAGAATGCTTCTCTCTCAGAGAAACGCATGTGAATTTCTGTTGAATGCTTGTAAGTAGCTTAAGGCACTTTCAAAGGAAAGTGATTTTCTCTGAAAGGACCGCATTTAGAAAGTGAAGCAACACTCCATTCACTTCGCACAGTGAATTGAAGTGTTGGAACAGACTGCTTCTCTTTCAGAGAAACGCATGTGAGTTTTTTGTGAAAGCTTGTAAGTAGCTTAAGGCACTTTCAAAGGAAAGAGATTTTCTCTGAAAGGACAGCATTTAGAAAGTGAAGCAACACTCCATTCACTTCGCACAGTGAATTGAAGTGTTGGAACAGACTGCTTCTCTTTCAGAGAAACGGATGTGAGTTTTTTGTGAAAGCTTGTAAGTTGCTTAAGGCACTTTCAAAGGAAAGTGATTTTCTCTGAAAGGACAGCATTTAGAAAGTGAAGCAACACTCCATTCACTTCGCACAGTGAATTGAAGTGTTGGAACAGACTGCTTCTCTTTCAGAGATACGCATGTGAATTTCTGTTGAATGCTTGTAAGTAGCTTAAGGCACTATCAAAGGAAAGTGATTTTCTCTGAAAGGACAGCATTTAGAAAGTGAAGTAACACTCCATTCACTTCGCACAGTGAATTGAAGTGTTGGAACAGACTGCTTCTCTTTCAGAGAAACGCATGTGAATTTCTGTTGAATGCTTGTAAGTAGCTTAAGGCGCTTTCAAAGGAAAGTGATTTTCTCTGAAAGGACAGCATTTAGAAAGTGAAGCAACACTCCATTCACTTCGCACAGTGAAATGAAGTATTGGAACAGACTGCTTCTCTTTCAGAGAAACGCATGTGAATTTCTGTTCAATGCTTGTAAGTAGCTTAAGGCACTTTCAAAGGAAAGTGATTTTCTCTGAAAGGACAGCATTTAGAAAGTGAAGCAACACTCCATTCACTTCGCACAGTGAATTGAAGTGTTGGAACAGACTGCTTCTCTTTCAGAGAAACGCATATGAATTTCTGTTGAATGTTTGTAAGTAGCTTAAGGCACTTTCAAAGGAAAGTGATTTTCTCTGACAGGACAGCATTTAGAAAGTGAAGCAACACTCCATTCACTTCGCACAGTGAATTGAAGTGTTGGAACAGACTGCTTCTCTTTCAGAGAAACGCATGTGAGTTTTTTGTAAAAGCTTGTAAGTAGCTTAAGGCACTTTCAAAGGAAAGTGATTTTCTCTGAAAGGACAGCATTTAGAAAGTGAAGCAACACTCCATTCACTTCGCACAGTGAATTGAAATGTTGGAACAGACTGCTTCTCTTACAGAGAAACGCATGTGAATTTCTGTTGAATGCTTGTAAGTAGCTTAAGGCGCTTTCAAAGGAAAGTGATTTTCTTTGAAAGGACAGCATTTAGAAAGTGAAGGAACACTCCATTCACTTCGCACAGTGAATTGAAGTGTTGGAACAGAATGCTTCTCTCTCAGAGAAACGCATGTGAATTTCTGTTGAATGCTTGTAAGTAGCTTAAGGCACTTTCAAAGGAAAGTGATTTTCTCTGAAAGGACCGCATTTAGAAAGTGAAGCAACACTCCATTCACTTCGCACAGTGAATTGAAGTGTTGGAACAGACTGCTTCTCTTTCAGAGAAACGCATGTGAGTTTTTTGTGAAAGCTTGTAAGTAGCTTAAGGCACTTTCAAAGGAAAGAGATTTTCTCTGAAAGGACAGCATTTAGAAAGTGAAGCAACACTCCATTCACTTCGCACAGTGAATTGAAGTGTTGGAACAGACTGCTTCTCTTTCAGAGAAACGCATGTGAGTTTTTTGTGAAAGCTTGTAAGTAGCTTAAGGCACTTTCAAAGGAAAGTGATTTTCTCTGACAGGACAGCATTTAGAAAGTGAAGCAACACTCCATTCACTTCGCACAGTGAATTGAAGTGTTGGAACAGACTGCTTCTCTTTCAGAGATACGCATGTGAATTTCTGTTGAATGCTTGTAAGTAGCTTAAGGCACTTTCAAAGGAAAGTGATTTTCTCTGAAAGGACAGCATTTAGAAAGTGAAGCAACACTCCATTCACTTCGCACAGTGAATTGAAGTGTTGGAACAGACTGCTTCTCTTTCAGAGAAACGCATGTGAATTTCTGTTGAATGCTTGTAAGTAGCTTAAGGCACTTTCAAAGGAAAGTGATTTTCATTGAAAGGACAGCATTTAGAAAGTGAAGCAACACTCCATTCACTTCGCACAGTGAATTGAAGTGTTGGAACAGACTGCTTCTCTTTCAGAGAAACGCATGTGAGTTTTTTGTAAAAGCTTGTAAGTAGCTTAAGGCACTTTCAAAGGAAAGTGATTTTCTCTGACAGGACAGCATTTAGAAAGTGAAGCAACACTCCATTCACTTCGCACAGTGAATTGAAGTGTTGGAACAGACTGCTTCTCTTTCAGAGAAACGCATGTGAGTTTTTTTGTGAAAGCTTGTAAGAGCTTAAGGCACTTTCAAAGGAAAGTGATTTTCTCTGAAAGGACAGCATTTAGAAAGTGAAGCAACCCTCCATTCACTTCGCACAGTGAATTGAAGTGTTGGAACAGACTGCTTCTCTTTCAGAGAAACGGATGTGAGTTTTTTGTGAAAGCTTGTAAGTTGCTTAAGGCACTTTCAAAGGAAAGTGATTTTCTCTGAAAGGACAGCATTTAGAAAGTGAAGCAACACTCCATTCACTTCGCACAGTGAATTGAAGTGTTGGAACAGACTGCTTCTCTTTCAGAGATACGCATGTGAATTTCTGTTGAATGCTTGTAAGTAGCTTAAGGCACTATCAAAGGAAAGTGATTTTCTCTGAAAGGACAGCATTTAGAAAGTGAAGTAACACTCCATTCACTTCGCACAGTGAATTGAAGTGTTGGAACAGACTGCTTCTCTTTCAGAGAAACGCATGTGAATTTCTGTTGAATGCTTGTAAGTAGCTTAAGGCACTTTCAAAGGAAAGTGATTTTCTCTGACAGGACACCATTTAGAAAGTGAAGCAACACTCCATTCACTTCGCACAGTGAATTGAAGTGTTGGAACAGACTGCTTGTCTTTCAGAGAAACGCATATGAATTTCTGTTGAATGTTTGTAAGTAGCTTAAGGCACTTTCAAAGGAAAGTGATTTTCTCTGACAGGACAGCATTTAGAAAGTGAAGCAACACTCCATTCACTTCGCACAGTGAATTGAAGTGTTGGAACAGACTGCTTCTCTTTCAGAGAAACGCATGTGAGTTTTTTGTAAAAGCTTGTAAGTAGCTTAAGGCACTTTCAAAGGAAAGTGATTTTCTCTGAAAGGACAGCATTTAGAAAGTGAAGCAACACTCCATTCACTTCGCACAGTGAATTGAAATGTTGGAACAGACTGCTTCTCTTACAGAGAAACGCATGTGAATTTCTGTTGAATGCTTGTAAGTAGCTTAAGGCGCTTTCAAAGGAAAGTGATTTTCTTTGAAAGGACAGCATTTAGAAAGTGAAGGAACACTCCATTCACTTCGCACAGTGAATTGAAGTGTTGGAACAGAATGCTTCTCTCTCAGAGAAACGCATGTGAATTTCTGTTGAATGCTTGTAAGTAGCTTAAGGCACTTTCAAAGGAAAGTGATTTTCTCTGAAAGGACAGCATTTAGAAAGTGAAGCAACACTCCATTCACTTCGCACAGTGAATTGAAGTGTTGGAACAGACTGCTTCTCTTTCAGAGAAACGCATGTGAGTTTTTTGTGAAAGCTTGTAAGTAGCTTAAGGCACTTTCAAAGGAAAGAGATTTTCTCTGAAAGGACAGCATTTAGAAAGTGAAGCAACACACCATTCACTTCGCACAGTGAATTGAAGTGTTGGAACAGACTGCTTCTCTTTCAGAGAAACGCATGTGAGTTTTTTGTGAAAGCTTGTAAGTAGCTTAAGGCACTTTCAAAGGAAAGTGATTTTCTCTGACAGGACAGCATTTAGAAAGTGAAGCAACACTCCATTCATTTCGCACAGTGAATTGAAGTGTTGGAACAGACTGCTTCTCTTTCAGAGATACGCATGTGAATTTCTGTTGAATGCTTGTAAGTAGCTTAAGGCACTTTCAAAGGAAAGTGATTTTCTCTGAAAGGACAGCATTTAGAAAGTGAAGCAACACTCCATTCACTTCGCACAGTGAATTGAAGTGTTGGAACAGACTGCTTCTCTTTCAGAGAAACGCATGTGAATTTCTGTTGAATGCTTGTAAGTAGCTTAAGGCACTTTCAAAGGAAATGATTTTCATTGAAAGGACAGCATTTAGAAAGTGAAGCAACACTCCATTCACTTCGCACAGTGAATTGAAGTGTTGGAACAGACTGCTTCTCTTTCAGAGAAACGCATGTGAGTTTTTTGTAAAAGCTTGTAAGTAGCTTAAGGCACTTTCAAAGGAAAGTGATTTTCTATGACAGGACAGCATTTAGAAAGTGAAGCAACACTCATTTCACTTCGCACAGTGAATTGAAGTGTTGGAACAGACTGCTTCTCTTTCAGAGAAACGCATGTGAATTTCTGTTGAATGCTTGTAAGTAGCTTAAGGCGCTTTCAAAGGAAAGTGATTTTCTCTGAAAGGACAGCATTTAGAAAGTGAAGCAACACTCCATTCACTTCGCACAGTGAATTGAAGTGTTGGAACAGACTGCTTCTCTTTCAGAGAAACGCATGTGAATTTCTGTTGAATGCTTGTAAGTAGCTTAAGGCACTTTCAAAGGAAAGTGATTTTCTCTGACAGGACAGCATTTAGAAAGTGAAGCAACACTCCATTCACTTCGCACAGTGAATTGAAGTGTTGGAACAGACTGCTTCTCTTCCAGAGAAACGCATGTGAGTTTTTTGTAAAAGCTTGTAAGTAGCTTAAGGCACTTTCAAAGGAAAGTGATTTTCTCTGACATGACAGCATTTAGAAAGTGAAGCAACACTCATTTCACTTCGCACAGTGAATTGAAGTGTTGGAACATACTGCTTCTCTTTCAGAGAAACGCATGTGAATTTCTGTTGAATGCTTGTAAGTAGCTTAAGGCGCTTTCAAAGGAAAGTGATTTTCTCTGAAAGGACAGCATTTAGAAAGTGAAGCAACACTCCATTCACTTCGCACAGTGAAATGAAGTATTGGAACAGACTGCTTCTCTTTCAGAGAAACGCATGTGAATTTCTGTTCAATGCTTGTAAGTAGCTTAAGGCACTTTCAAAGGAAAGTGATTTTCTCTGAAAGGACAGCATTTAGAAAGTGAAGCAACACTCCATTCACTTCGCACAGTGAATTGAAGTGTTGGAACAGACTGCTTGTCTTTCAGAGAAACGCATATGAATTTCTGTTGAATGTTTGTAAGTAGCTTAAGGCACTTTCAAAGGAAAGTGATTTTCTCTGACAGGACAGCATTTAGAAAGTGAAGCAACACTCCATTCACTTCGCACAGTGAATTGAAGTGTTGGAACAGACTGCTTCTCTTTCAGAGAAACGCATGTGAGTTTTTTGTAAAAGCTTGTAAGTAGCTTAAGGCACTTTCAAAGGAAAGAGATTTTCTCTGAAAGGACAGCATTTAGAAAGTGAAGCAACACTCCATTCACTTCGCACAGTGAATTGAAGTGTTGGAACAGACTGCTTCTCTTTCAGAGAAACGCATGTGAGTTTTTTGTGAAAGCTTGTAAGTAGCTTAAGGCACTTTCAAAGGAAAGTGATTTTCTCTGACAGGACAGCATTTAGAAAGTGAAGCAACACTCCATTCAGTTCGCACAGTGAATTGAAGTGTTGGAACAGACTGCTTCACTTTCAGAGATACGCATGTGAATTTCTGTTGAATGCTTGTAAGTAGCTTAAGGCACTTTCAAAGGAAAGTGATTTTCTCTGAAAGGACAGCATTTAGAAAGTGAAGCAACACTCCATTCACTTCGCACAGTGAATTGAAGTGTTGGAACAGACTGCTTCTCTTTCAGAGAAACGCATGTGAATTTCTGTTGAATGCTTGTAAGTAGCTTAAGGCACTTTCAAAGGAAAGTGATTTTCATTGAAAGGACAGCATTTAGAAAGTGAAGCAACACTCCATTCACTTCGCACAGTGAATTGAAGTGTTGGAACAGACTGCTTCTCTTTCAGAGAAACGCATGTGAGTTTTTTGTAAAAGCTTGTAAGTAGCTTAAGGCACTTTCAAAGGAAAGTGATTTTCTCTGACAGGACAGCATTTAGAAAGTGAAGCAACACTCATTTCACTTCGCACAGTGAATTGAAGTGTTGGAACAGACTGCTTCTCTTTCAGAGAAACGCATGTGAATTTCTGTTGAATGCTTGTAAGTAGCTTAAGGCGCTTTCAAAGGAAAGTGATTTTCTCTGAAAGGACAGCATTTAGAAAGTGAAGCAACACTCCATTCACTTCGCACAGTGAATTGAAGTGTTGGAACAGACTGCTTCTCTTTCAGAGAAACGCATGTGAATTTCTGTTGAATGCTTGTAAGTAGCTTAAGGCACTTTCAAAGGAAAGTGATTTTCTCTGACAGGACAGCATTTAGAAAGTGAAGCAACACTCCATTCACTTCGCACAGTGAATTGAAGTGTTGGAACAGACTGCTTCTCTTTCAGAGATACGCATGTGAATTTCTGTTGAATGCTTGTAAGTAGCTTAAGGCACTTTCAAAGGAAAGTGATTTTCTCTGAAAGGACAGCATTTAGAAAGTGAAGCAACACTCCATTCACTTCGCACAGTGAATTGAAGTGTTGGAACAGACTGCTTCTCTTTCAGAGAAACGCATGTGAATTTCTGTTGAATGCTTGTAAGTAGCTTAAGGCACTTTCAAAGGAAATGATTTTCATTGAAAGGACAGCATTTAGAAAGTGAAGCAACACTCCATTCACTTCGCACAGTGAATTGAAGTGTTGGAACAGACTGCTTCTCTTTCAGAGAAACGCATGTGAGTTTTTTGTAAAAGCTTGTAAGTAGCTTAAGGCACTTTCAAAGGAAAGTGATTTTCTATGACAGGACAGCATTTAGAAAGTGAAGCAACACTCATTTCACTTCGCACAGTGAATTGAAGTGTTGGAACAGACTGCTTCTCTTTCAGAGAAACGCATGTGAATTTCTGTTGAATGCTTGTAAGTAGCTTAAGGCGCTTTCAAAGGAAAGTGATTTTCTCTGAAAGGACAGCATTTAGAAAGTGAAGCAACACTCCATTCACTTCGCACAGTGAATTGAAGTGTTGGAACAGACTGCTTCTCTTTCAGAGAAACGCATGTGAATTTCTGTTGAATGCTTGTAAGTAGCTTAAGGCACTTTCAAAGGAAAGTGATTTTCTCTGACAGGACAGCATTTAGAAAGTGAAGCAACACTCCATTCACTTCGCACAGTGAATTGAAGTGTTGGAACAGACTGCTTCTCTTCCAGAGAAACGCATGTGAGTTTTTTGTAAAAGCTTGTAAGTAGCTTAAGGCACTTTCAAAGGAAAGTGATTTTCTCTGACATGACAGCATTTAGAAAGTGAAGCAACACTCATTTCACTTCGCACAGTGAATTGAAGTGTTGGAACATACTGCTTCTCTTTCAGAGAAACGCATGTGAATTTCTGTTGAATGCTTGTAAGTAGCTTAAGGCGCTTTCAAAGGAAAGTGATTTTCTCTGAAAGGACAGCATTTAGAAAGTGAAGCAACACTCCATTCACTTCGCACAGTGAAATGAAGTATTGGAACAGACTGCTTCTCTTTCAGAGAAACGCATGTGAATTTCTGTTCAATGCTTGTAAGTAGCTTAAGGCACTTTCAAAGGAAAGTGATTTTCTCTGAAAGGACAGCATTTAGAAAGTGAAGCAACACTCCATTCACTTCGCACAGTGAATTGAAGTGTTGGAACAGACTGCTTGTCTTTCAGAGAAACGCATATGAATTTCTGTTGAATGTTTGTAAGTAGCTTAAGGCACTTTCAAAGGAAAGTGATTTTCTCTGACAGGACAGCATTTAGAAAGTGAAGCAACACTCCATTCACTTCGCACAGTGAATTGAAGTGTTGGAACAGACTGCTTCTCTTTCAGAGAAACGCATGTGAGTTTTTTGTAAAAGCTTGTAAGTAGCTTAAGGCACTTTCAAAGGAAAGAGATTTTCTCTGAAAGGACAGCATTTAGAAAGTGAAGCAACACTCCATTCACTTCGCACAGTGAATTGAAGTGTTGGAACAGACTGCTTCTCTTTCAGAGAAACGCATGTGAGTTTTTTGTGAAAGCTTGTAAGTAGCTTAAGGCACTTTCAAAGGAAAGTGATTTTCTCTGACAGGACAGCATTTAGAAAGTGAAGCAACACTCCATTCACTTCGCACAGTGAATTGAAGTGTTGGAACAGACTGCTTCACTTTCAGAGATACGCATGTGAATTTCTGTTGAATGCTTGTAAGTAGCTTAAGGCACTTTCAAAGGAAAGTGATTTTCTCTGAAAGGACAGCATTTAGAAAGTGAAGCAACACTCCATTCACTTCGCACAGTGAATTGAAGTGTTGGAACAGACTGCTTCTCTTTCAGAGAAACGCATGTGAATTTCTGTTGAATGCTTGTAAGTAGCTTAAGGCACTTTCAAAGGAAAGTGATTTTCATTGAAAGGACAGCATTTAGAAAGTGAAGCAACACTCCATTCACTTCGCACAGTGAATTGAAGTGTTGGAACAGACTGCTTCTCTTTCAGAGAAACGCATGTGAGTTTTTTGTAAAAGCTTGTAAGTAGCTTAAGGCACTTTCAAAGGAAAGTGATTTTCTCTGACAGGACAGCATTTAGAAAGTGAAGCAACACTCATTTCACTTCGCACAGTGAATTGAAGTGTTGGAACAGACTGCTTCTCTTTCAGAGAAACGCATGTGAATTTCTGTTGAATGCTTGTAAGTAGCTTAAGGCGCTTTCAAAGGAAAGTGATTTTCTCTGAAAGGACAGCATTTAGAAAGTGAAGCAACACTCCATTCACTTCGCACAGTGAATTGAAGTGTTGGAACAGACTGCTTCTCTTTCAGAGAAACGCATGTGAATTTCTGTTGAATGCTTGTAAGTAGCTTAAGGCACTTTCAAAGGAAAGTGATTTTCTCTGACAGGACAGCATTTAGAAAGTGAAGCAACACTCCATTCACTTCGCACAGTGAATTGAAGTGTTGGAACAGACTGCTTCTCTTTCAGAGAAACGCATGTGAGTTTTTTGTGAAAGCTTGTAAGAGCTTAAGGCACTTTCAAAGGAAAGTGATTTTCTCTGAAAGGACAGCATTTAGAAAGTGAAGCAACCCTCCATTCACTTCGCACAGTGAATTGAAGTGTTGGAACAGACTGCTTCTCTTTCAGAGAAACGGATGTGAGTTTTTTGTGAAAGCTTGTAAGTTGCTTAAGGCACTTTCAAAGGAAAGTGATTTTCTCTGACAGGACAGCATTTAGAAAGTGAAGCAACACTCCATTCACTTCGCACAGTGAATTGAAGTGTTGGAACAGACTGCTTCTCTTTCAGAGATACGCATGTGAATTTCTGTTGAATGCTTGTAAGTAGCTTAAGGCACTTTCAAAGGAAAGTGATTTTCTCTGAAAGGACAGCATTTAGAAAGTGAAGCAACACTCCATTCACTTCGCACAGTGAATTGAAGTGTTGGAACAGACTGCTTCTCTTTCAGAGAAACGCATGTGAATTTCTGTTGAATGCTTGTAAGTAGCTTAAGGCACTTTCAAAGGAAAGTGATTTTCTCTGACAGGACAGCATTTAGAAAGTGAAGCAACACTCCATTCACTTCGCACAGTGAATTGAAGTGTTGGAACAGACTGCTTGTCTTTCAGAGAAACGCATATGAATTTCTGTTGAATGTTTGTAAGTAGCTTAAGGCACTTTCAAAGGAAAGTGATTTTCTCTGACAGGACAGCATTTAGAAAGTGAAGCAACACTCCATTCACTTCGCACAGTGAATTGAAGTGTTGGAACAGACTGCTTCTCTTTCAGAGAAACGCATGTGAGTTTTTTGTAAAAGCTTGTAAGTAGCTTAAGGCACTTTCAAAGGAAAGTGATTTTCTCTGAAAGGACAGCATTTAGAAAGTGAAGCAACACTCCATTCACTTCGCACAGTGAATTGAAATGTTGGAACAGACTGCTTCTCTTACAGAGAAACGCATGTGAATTTCTGTTGAATGCTTGTAAGTAGCTTAAGGCGCTTTCAAAGGAAAGTGATTTTCTTTGAAAGGACAGCATTTAGAAAGTGAAGGAACACTCCATTCACTTCGCACAGTGAATTGAAGTGTTGGAACAGAATGCTTCTCTCTCAGAGAAACGCATGTGAATTTCTGTTGAATGCTTGTAAGTAGCTTAAGGCACTTTCAAAGGAAAGTGATTTTCTCTGAAAGGACAGCATTTAGAAAGTGAAGCAACACTCCATTCACTTCGCACAGTGAATTGAAGTGTTGGAACAGACTGCTTCTCTTTCAGAGAAACGCATGTGAGTTTTTTGTGAAAGCTTGTAAGTAGCTTAAGGCACTTTCAAAGGAAAGAGATTTTCTCTGAAAGGACAGCATTTAGAAAGTGAAGCAACACTCCATTCACTTCGCACAGTGAATTGAAGTGTTGGAACAGACTGCTTCTCTTTCAGAGAAACGCATGTGAGTTTTTTGTTAAAGCTTGTAAGTAGCTTAAGGCACTTTCAAAGGAAAGTGATTTTCTCTGACAGGACAGCATTTAGAAAGTGAAGCAACACTCCATTCACTTCGCACAGTGAATTGAAGTGTTGGAACAGACTGCTTCTCTTTCAGAGATACGCATGTGAATTTCTGTTGAATGCTTGTAAGTAGCTTAAGGCACTTTCAAAGGAAAGTGATTTTCTCTGAAAGGACAGCATTTAGAAAGTGAAGCAACACTCCATTCACTTCGCACAGTGAATTGAAGTGTTGGAACAGACTGCTTCTCTTTCAGAGAAACGCATGTGAATTTCTGTTGAATGCTTGTAAGTAGGTTAAGGCACTTTCAAAGGAAAGTGATTTTCATTGAAAGGACAGCATTTAGAAAGTGAAGCAACACTCCATTCACTTCGCACAGTGAATTGAAGTGTTGGAACAGACTGCTTCTCTTTCAGAGAAACGCATGTGAGTTTTTTGTAAAAGCTTGTAAGTAGCTTAAGGCACTTTCAAAGGAAAGTGATTTTCTCTGACAGGACAGCATTTAGAAAGTGAAGCAACACTCCATTCACTTCGCACAGTGAATTGAAGTGTTGGAACAGACTGCTTCTCTTTCAGAGAAACGCATGTGAGTTTTTTGTGAAAGCTTGTAAGAGCTTAAGGCACTTTCAAAGGAAAGTGATTTTCTCTGAAAGGACAGCATTTAGAAAGTGAAGCAACCCTCCATTCACTTCGCACAGTGAATTGAAGTGTTGGAACAGACTGCTTCTCTTTCAGAGAAACGGATGTGAGTTTTTTGTGAAAGCTTGTAAGTTGCTTAAGGCACTTTCAAAGGAAAGTGATTTTCTCTGACAGGACAGCATTTAGAAAGTGAAGCAACACTCCATTCACTTCGCACAGTGAATTGAAGTGTTGGAACAGACTGCTTCTCTTTCAGAGATACTCATGTGAATTTCTGTTGAATGCTTGTAAGTAGCTTAAGGCACTATCAAAGGAAAGTGATTTTCTCTGAAAGGACAGCATTTAGAAAGTGAAGCAACACTCCATTCACTTCGCACAGTGAATTGAAGAGTTGGAACAGACTGCTTCTCTTTCAGAGAAACGCATGTGAATTTCTGTTGAATGCTTGTAAGTAGCTTAAGGCACTTTCAAAGGAAAGTGATTTTCTCTGACAGGACAGCATTTAGAAAGTGAAGCAACACTCCATTCACTTCGCACAGTGAATTGAAGTGTTGGAACAGACTGCTTCTCTTCCAGAGAAACGCATGTGAGTTTTTTGTAAAAGCTTGTAAGTAGCTTAAGGCACTTTCAAAGGAAAGTGATTTTCTCTGACATGACAGCATTTAGAAAGTGAAGCAACACTCATTTCACTTCGCACAGTGAATTGAAGTGTTGGAACAGACTGCTTCTCTTTCAGAGAAACGCATGTGAATTTCTGTTGAATGCTTGTAAGTAGCTTAAGGCGCTTTCAAAGGAAAGTAATTTTCTCTGAAAGGACAGCATTTAGAAAGTGAAGCAACACTCCATTCACTTCGCACAGTGAAATGAAGTGTTGGAACAGACTGCTTCTCTTTCAGAGAAACGCATGTGAATTTCTGTTCAATGCTTGTAAGTAGCTTAAGGCACTTTCAAAGGAAAGTGATTTTCTCTGAAAGGACAGCATTTAGAAAGTGAAGCAACACTCCATTCACTTCGCACAGTGAATTGAAGTGTTGGAACAGACTGCTTCTCTTTCAGAGAAACGGATGTGAGTTTTTTGTGAAAGCTTGTAAGTAGGTTAAGGCACTTTCAATGGAAAGTGATTTTCTCTGAAAGGACAGCATTTAGAAAGTGAAGCAACACTCCATTCAAATCAAACAGTGAATTGAAGTGTTGGAACAGACAGCTTCTCTTTCAGAGAAACGCATGTGAATTTCTGTTGAATGCTTGTAAGTTGCTTAAGGCACTTTCAAGGGAAAGTGATTTTCTCTGAAAAACAGCATTTAGAAAGTGAAGCAACACTCCATTCACTTCGCACAGTGAATTGAAGTGTTGGAACAGACTGCTTCTCTTTCAGAGAAACGCATGTGAGTTTTTTGTGAAAGCTTGTAAGTAGCTTAAGGCACTTTCAAAGGAAAGTGATTTTCTCTGACAGGACAGCATTTAGAAAGTGAAGCAACACTCCATTCACTTCGCACAGTGAATTGAAGTGTTGGAACAGACTGCTTCTCTTTCAGAGTAACGCATGTGAATTTCTGTTGAATGCTTGTAAGTAGCTTAAGGCACTTTCAAAGGAAAGTGATTTTCTCTGAAAGGACAGCATTTAGAAAGTGAAGCAACACTCCATTCACTTCGCACAGTGAATTGAAGTGTTGGAACAGACTGCTTCTCTTTCAGAGAAACGCATGTGAATTTCTGTTCAATGCTTGTAAGTAGCTTAAGGCACTTTCAAAGGAAAGTGATTTTCTCTGACAGGACAGCATTTAGAAAGTGAAGCAACACTCCATTCACTTCGCACAGTGAATTGAAGTGTTGGAACAGACTGCTTCTCTTTCAGAGAAACGCATGTGAGTTTTTTGTGAAAGCTTGTAAGAGCTTAAGGCACTTTCAAAGGAAAGTGATTTTCTCTGAAAGGACAGCATTTAGAAAGTGAAGCAACCCTCCATTCACTTCGCACAGTGAATTGAAGTGTTGGAACAGACTGCTTCTCTTTCAGAGAAACGGATGTGAGTTTTTTGTGAAAGCTTGTAAGTTGCTTAAGGCACTTTCAAAGGAAAGTGATTTTCTCTGACAGGACAGCATTTAGAAAGTGAAGCAACACTCCATTCACTTCGCACAGTGAATTGAAGTGTTGGAACAGACTGCTTCTCTTTCAGAGATACGCATGTGAATTTCTGTTGAATGCTTGTAAGTAGCTTAAGGCACTATCAAAGGAAAGTGATTTTCTCTGAAAGGACAGCATTTAGAAAGTGAAGCAACACTCCATTCACTTCGCACAGTGAATTGAAGTGTTGGAACAGACTGCTTCTCTTTCAGAGAAACGCATGTGAATTTCTGTTGAATGCTTGTAAGTAGCTTAAGGCACTTTCAAAGGAAAGTGATTTTCTCTGACAGGACAGCATTTAGAAAGTGAAGCAACACTCCATTCACTTCGCACAGTGAATTGAAGTGTTGGAACAGACTGCTTCTCTTCCAGAGAAACACATGTGAGTTTTTTGTAAAAGCTTGTAAGTAGCTTAAGGCACTTTCAAAGGAAAGTGATTTTCTCTGACATGACAGCATTTAGAAAGTGAAGCAACACTCATTTCACTTCGCACAGTGAATTGAAGTGTTGGAACAGACTGCTTCTCTTTCAGAGAAACGCATGTGAATTTCTGTTGAATGCTTGTAAGTAGCTTAAGGCGCTTTCAAACGAAAGTAATTTTCTCTGAAAGGACAGCATTTAGAAAGTGAAGCAACACTCCATTCACTTCGCACAGTGAAATGAAGTGTTGGAACAGACTGCTTCTCTTTCAGAGAAACGCATGTGAATTTCTGTTCAATGCTTGTAAGTAGCTTAAGGCACTTTCAAAGGAAAGTGATTTTCTCTGAAAGGACAGCATTTAGAAAGTGAAGCAACACTCCATTCACTTCGCACAGTGAATTGAAGTGTTGGAACAGACTGCTTCTCTTTCAGAGAAACGGATGTGAGTTTTTTGTGAAAGCTTGTAAGTAGGTTAAGGCACTTTCAAAGGAAAGTGATTTTCTCTGAAAGGACAGCATTTAGAAAGTGAAGCAACCCTCCATTCACTTCGCACAGTGAATTGAAGTGTTGGAACAGACTGCTTCTCTTACAGAGAAATGCATGTGAATTTCTGTTCAATGCTTATAAGTAGCTTAAGGCACTTTCCAAGGAAAGTGATTTTCTCTGAAAGGACAGCATTTAGAAAGTGAAGCAACACTCCATTCACTTCGCACAGTGAATTGAAGTGTTGGAACAGACTGCTTCTCTTTCAGAGAAACGCATGTGAGTTTTTTGTGAAAGCTTGTAAGTAGCTTATGGCACTTTTAAAGGAAAGTGATTTTCTGTGAAAGGACAGCATTTAGAAAGTGAAGCAACACTCCATTCACTTCGCACATTGAATTGAAGTGTAGGAACAGACTGCTTTTCTTTCAGAGAAACGCATGTGAATTTCTGTTGAATGCTTGTAAGTAGCTTAAGGCACTTTCAAAGGAAAGTGATTTTCTCTGAAAGGACAACATTTAGAAAGTAAAGCAACACTCCATTCTCTTCGCACAGTGAATTGAAGTGTTGGAACAGACTGCTTCTCTTTCAGGGAAATGCATATGAATTTCTGTTGAATGCTTGTAAGTAGCTTAAGGCACTTTCAAAGGAAGGTGATTTTCTCTGAAAGGACAGCATTTAGAAAGTGAAGCAACACTCCATTCACTTCGCACAGTGAATTGAAGTGTTGGAACAGACTGCTTCTCTTTCAGAGAAACGGATGTGAATTTTTGTGAAAGCTTGTAAGTAGCTTAAGGCACTTTCAAAGGAAAGTGATTTTCTCTGAAAGGACAGCATTTAGAAAGTGAAGCAACACTCCATTCACTTCGCACAGTGAATTGAAGTGTTGGAATAGACTGCTTCTCTTTCAGAAAAACGCATGTGAATTTCTGTTGAATGCTTGTAAGTAGCTGAAGGCACTTTCAAAGGAAAGTGATTTTCTCTGAAAGGACAGCATTTAGAAAGTAAACAACACTCCATTCACTTCGCACAGTGAATTGAAGTGTTGGAACAGACTGCTTCTCTTTCAGAGAAACGCATGTGAGTTTTTTGTGAAAGCTTGTAAGTAGCTTAAGGCACTTTCAAAAGAAAGTGATTTTCTCTGAAAGGACAGCATTTAGAAAGTGAAGCAACACTCCATTCACTTCGCACAGTGAATTGAAGTGTTGGAACAGACTGCTTCTCTTTCAGAGAAACGGATGCGAGTTTTTTGTGAAAGCTTGTAAGTACCTTAAGGCACTTACAAAGGAAAGTGATTTTCTCTGACAGGACAGCATTTAGAAAGTGAAGCAACACTCCATTCACTTCGCACAGTGAATTGAAGTGTTGGAACAGACTGCTTCTCTTTCAGAGAAACGCATGTGAATTTCTGTTGAATGCTTGTAAGTAGCTTAAGGCACTTTCAAAGGAAAGTGATTTTCTCTGAAAGGACAGCATTTAGAAAGTGAAGCAACACTCCATTCACTTCGCACAGTGAATTGAAGTGTTGGAACAGACTGCTTCTCTTTCACAGAAACGGATGTGAGTTTTTTGTGAAAGCTTGTAAGTAGCTTAAGGCAATTTCAAAGAAAGTGATTTTCTCTGACAGGACAGCATTTAGAAAGTGAAGCAACACTCCATTCACTTCAAACAGTGAATTGAAGTGTTGGAACAGACGGCTTCTATTTCAGAGAAACGGATGTGAGTTTTTTGTGAGTGCTTGTAAGTAGCTTAAGGCACTTTCAAAGGAAGGTGATTTTCTCTGAAAGGACAGCATTTAGAAAGTGAAGCAACACTCCATTCACTTCAAACAGTGAATTGAAGTGTTGGAACAGACTGCTTCTCTTTCAGAGAAACGAATGTGAGTCTTTTGTGAAAGCTTGTAAGTAGCTTAAGGCACTTTCAAAGGAAAGTGATTTTCTCTGACAGGACAGCATTTAGAAATTGAAGCAATACTCCATTCACTTCGAACAGTGAATTGAAGTGTTGGAACAGACTGCTTCTCTTTCAGAGAAACGCATGTGAATTTCTGTTGAATGCTTGTAAGTAGCTTAAGGCACTTTCAAAGGAAAGTGATTTTCTCTGACAGGACAGCATTTAGAAAGTGAAGCAACACTCCATTCACTTCGCACAGTGAATTGAAGTGTTGGAACAGACTGCTTCTCTTTCAGAGAAACGCATGTGAATTTCTGTTGAATGCTTGTAAGTAGCTTAAGGCACTTTCAAAGGAAAGTGATTTTCATTGAAAGGACAGCATTTAGAAAGTGAAGCAACACTCCATTCACTTCGCACAGTGAATTGAAGTGTTGGAACAGACTGCTTCTCTTTCAGAGATACGCATGTGAGTTTTTTATAAAAGCTTGTAAGTAGCTTAAGGCACTTTCAAAGGAAAGTGATTTTCTCTGACAGGACAGCATTTAGAAAGTGAAGCAACACTCCATTCACTTCGCACAGTGAATTGAAGTGTTGGAACAGACTGCTTCTCTTTCAGAGAAACGCATGTGAGTTTTTTGTGAAAGCTTGTAAGAGCTTAAGGCACTTTCAAAGGAAAGTGATTTTCTCTGAAAGGACAGCATTTAGAAAGTGAAGCAACCCTCCATTCACTTCGCACAGTGAATTGAAGTGTTGGAACAGACTGCTTCTCTTTCAGAGAAACGGATGTGAGTTTTTTGTGAAAACTTGTAAGTTGCTTAAGGCACTTTCAAAGGAAAGTGATTTTCTCTGACAGGACAGCATTTAGAAAGTGAAGCAACACTCCATTCACTTCGCACAGTGAATTGAAGTGTTGGAACAGACTGCTTCTCTTTCAGAGATACGCATGTGAATTTCTGTTGAATGCTTGTAAGTAGCTTAAGGCACTATCAAAGGAAAGTGATTTTCTCTGAAAGGACAGCATTTAGAAAGTGAAGCAACACTCCATTCACTTCGCACAGTGAATTGAAGTGTTGGAACAGACTGCTTCTCTTTCAGAGAAACGCATGTGAATTTCTGTTGAATGCTTGTAAGTAGCTTAAGGCACTTTCAAAGGAAAGTGATTTTCTCTGACAGGACAGCATTTAGAAAGTGAAGCAACACTCCATTCACGTCGCACAGTGAATTGAAGTTTTGGAACAGACTGCTTCTCTTCCAGAGAAACGCATGTGAGTTTTTTGTAAAAGCTTGTAAGTAGCTTAAGGCACTTTCAAAGGAAAGTGATTTTCTCTGACATGACAGCATTTAGAAAGTGAAGCAACACTCATTTCACTTCGCACAGTGAATTGAAGTGTTGGAACAGACTGCTTCTCTTTCAGAGAAACGCATGTGAATTTCTGTTGAATGCTTGTAAGTAGCTTAAGGCGCTTTCAAAGGAAAGTAATTTTCTCTGAAAGGACAGCATTTAGAAAGTGAAGCAACACTCCATTCACTTCGCACAGTGAATTGAAGTGTTGGAACAGACTGCTTCTCTTTCAGAGAAACGGATGTGAGTTTTTTGTGAAAGCTTGTAAGTAGCTTAAGGCACTTTCAAAGAAAGTGATTTTCTCTGACAGGACAGCATTTAGAAAGTGAAGCAACCCTCCATTCACTTCGCACAGTGAATTGAAGTGTTGGAACAGACTGCTTCTCTTTCAGAGAAACGCATGTGAATTTCTGTTGAATGCTTGTAAGTAGCTTAAGGCACTTTCAAAGGAAAGTGATTTTCTCTGAAAGGACAGCATTTAGAAAGTGAAGCAACACTCCATTCACTTCGCACAGTGAATTGAAGTGTTGGAACAGACTGCTTCTCTTTCAGAGAAACGCATGTGAATTTCTGTTGAATGCTTGTAAGTAGCTTAAGGCACTTTCAAAGGAAAGTGATTTTCTCTGAAAGGACAGCATTTAGAAAGTGAAGCAATATTCCATTCACTTCGAACAGTGAACTGAAGTGTTGGAACAGACTGCTTCTCTCTCAGAGAAACGCATGTGAATTTCTGTTGAATGCTTATAAGTAGCTTAAGGCACTTTCAAAGGAAAGTGATTTTCTCTGAAAGGACACCATTTAGAAAGTGAAGCAACACTCCATTCACTTCGCACAGTGAATTGAAGTGTTGGAACAGACTGCTTCTCTTTCAGAGAAACGCATGTGAATTTCTGTTGAATGCTTGTAAGTAGCTTAAGGCACTATCAAAGGAAAGTGATTTTCTCTGAAAGGACAGCATTTAGAAAGTGAAGCAACACTCCATTCACTTCGCACAGTGAATTGAAGTGTTGGAACAGACTGCTTCTCTTTAAGAGAAACGGATGTGAGTTTTTTGTGAAAGCTTGTAAGTAGCTTAAGGCACTTTCAAAGGAAAGTGATTTTCTCTGAAAGGACAGCATTTAGAAAGTGAAGCAACACTCCATTCACGTCGCACAGTGAATTGAAGTGTTGGAACAGACTGCTTCTCTTTCAGAGAAACGGATGTGAGTTTTTTGTGAAAGCTTGTAAGTAGCTTAAGGCACTTTCAAAGAAAGTGATTTTCTCTGACAGGACAGCATTTAGAAAGTGAAGCAACACTCCATTCACTTCGCACAGTGAATTGAAGTGTTGGAACAGACTGCTTCTCTTTCAGAGAAACGCATGTGAATTTCTGTTGAATGCTTGTAAGTAGCTAAAGGCACTTTCAAAGGAAAGTGATTTTCTCTGAAAGGACAGCATTTAGAAAGTGAAGCAACACTCCATTCACTTCGCACAGTGAATTGAAGTGTTGGAACAGACTGCTTCTCTTACAGAGAAACACATGTGAATTTCTGTTGAATGCTTGTAAGTAGCTTAAGGCACTTTCAAAGGAAAGTGATTTTCTCTGAAAGGACAGCATTTAGAAAGTGAAGTAACACTCCCTTCACTTCGCACAGTGAATTGAAGTGTTGGAACAGACTGCTTCTCTTTCAGGGAAACGCATGTGAATTTCTGTTGAATGCTTGTAAGTAGCTTAAGGTACTTTCAAAGGAAAGTGATTTTCTCTGAAAGGACAGCATTTAGAAAGTGAAGCAACACTCCATTCACTTCAAACAGTGAATTGAAGTGTTGGAACAGACTGCTTCTCTTTCAGAGAAACGCATGTGAATTTCTGTTCAATGCTTGTAAGTATCATAAGGCACTTTAAAAGGAAAGTGATTTTCTCTGAAAGGACAGCATTTAGAAAGTGAAGCAACACTCCATTCACTTCGCACAGTGAATTGAAGTGTTGGAACAGACTGCTTCTCTTTCAGAGAAACGGATGTGAATTTTTGTGAAAGCTTGTAAGTAGCTTAAGGCACTTTCAAAGGAAAGTGATTTTCTCTGAAAGGACAGCATTTAGAAAGTGAAGCAACACTCCATTCACTTCGCACAGTGAATTGAAGTGTTGGAATAGACTGCTTCTCTTTCAGAAAAACGCATGTGAATTTCTGTTGAATGCTTGTAAGTAGCTGAAGGCACTTTCAAAGGAAAGTGATTTTCTCTGAAAGGACAGCATTTAGAAAGTAAACAACACTCCATTCACTTCGCACAGTGAATTGAAGTGTTGGAACAGACTGCTTCTCTTTCAGAGAAACGCATGTGAGTTTTTTGTGAAAGCTTGTAAGTAGCTTAAGGCACTTTCAAAAGAAAGTGATTTTCTCTGAAAGGACAGCATTTAGAAAGTGAAGCAACACTCCATTCACTTCGCACAGTGAATTGAAGTGTTGGAACAGACTGCTTCTCTTTCAGAGAAACGGATGCGAGTTTTTTGTGAAAGCTTGTAAGTACCTTAAGGCACTTACAAAGGAAAGTGATTTTCTCTGACAGGACAGCATTTAGAAAGTGAAGCAACACTCCATTCACTTCGCACAGTGAATTGAAGTGTTGGAACAGACTGCTTCTCTTTCAGAGAAACGCATGTGAATTTCTGTTGAATGCTTGTAAGTAGCTTAAGGCACTTTCAAAGGAAAGTGATTTTCATTGAAAGGACAGCATTTAGAAAGTGAAGCAACACTCCATTCACTTCGCACAGTGAATTGAAGTGTTGGAACAGACTGCTTCTCTTTCAGAGATACGCATGTGAGTTTTTTATAAAAGCTTGTAAGTAGCTTAAGGCACTTTCAAAGGAAAGTGATTTTCTCTGACAGGACAGCATTTAGAAAGTGAAGCAACACTCCATTCACTTCGCACAGTGAATTGAAGTGTTGGAACAGACTGCTTCTCTTTCAGAGAAACGCATGTGAGTTTTTTGTGAAAGCTTGTAAGAGCTTAAGGCACTTTCAAAGGAAAGTGATTTTCTCTGAAAGGACAGCATTTAGAAAGTGAAGCAACCCTCCATTCACTTCGCACAGTGAATTGAAGTGTTGGAACAGACTGCTTCTCTTTCAGAGAAACGGATGTGAGTTTTTTGTGAAAACTTGTAAGTTGCTTAAGGCACTTTCAAAGGAAAGTGATTTTCTCTGACAGGACAGCATTTAGAAAGTGAAGCAACACTCCATTCACTTCGCACAGTGAATTGAAGTGTTGGAACAGACTGCTTCTCTTTCAGAGATACGCATGTGAATTTCTGTTGAATGCTTGTAAGTAGCTTAAGGCACTATCAAAGGAAAGTGATTTTCTCTGAAAGGACAGCATTTAGAAAGTGAAGCAACACTCCATTCACTTCGCACAGTGATTTGAAGTGTTGGAACAGACTGCTTCTCTTTCAGAGAAACGCATGTGAATTTCTGTTGAATGCTTGTAAGTAGCTTAAGGCACTTTCAAAGGAAAGTGATTTTCTCTGACAGGACAGCATTTAGAAAGTGAAGCAACACTCCATTCACGTCGCACAGTGAATTGAAGTTTTGGAACAGACTGCTTCTCTTCCAGAGAAACGCATGTGAGTTTTTTGTAAAAGCTTGTAAGTAGCTTAAGGCACTTTCAAAGGAAAGTGATTTTCTCTGACATGACAGCATTTAGAAAGTGAAGCAACACTCATTTCACTTCGCACAGTGAATTGAAGTGTTGGAACAGACTGCTTCTCTTTCAGAGAAACGCATGTGAATTTCTGTTGAATGCTTGTAAGTAGCTTAAGGCGCTTTCAAAGGAAAGTAATTTTCTCTGAAAGGACAGCATTTAGAAAGTGAAGCAACACTCCATTCACTTCGCACAGTGAATTGAAGTGTTGGAACAGACTGCTTCTCTTTCAGAGAAACGGATGTGAGTTTTTTGTGAAAGCTTGTAAGTAGCTTAAGGCACTTTCAAAGAAAGTGATTTTCTCTGACAGGACAGCATTTAGAAAGTGAAGCAACCCTCCATTCACTTCGCACAGTGAATTGAAGTGTTGGAACAGACTGCTTCTCTTTCAGAGAAACGCATGTGAATTTCTGTTGAATGCTTGTAAGTAGCTTAAGGCACTTTCAAAGGAAAGTGATTTTCTCTGAAAGGACAGCATTTAGAAAGTGAAGCAACACTCCATTCACTTCGCACAGTGAATTGAAGTGTTGGAACAGACTGCTTCTCTTTCAGAGAAACGCATGTGAATTTCTGTTGAATGCTTGTAAGTAGCTTAAGGCACTTTCAAAGGAAAGTGATTTTCTCTGAAAGGACAGCATTTAGAAAGTGAAGCAATATTCCATTCACTTCGAACAGTGAACTGAAGTGTTGGAACAGACTGCTTCTCTCTCAGAGAAACGCATGTGAATTTCTGTTGAATGCTTATAAGTAGCTTAAGGCACTTTCAAAGGAAAGTGATTTTCTCTGAAAGGACACCATTTAGAAAGTGAAGCAACACTCCATTCACTTCGCACAGTGAATTGAAGTGTTGGAACAGACTGCTTCTCTTTCAGAGAAACGGATGTGAGTTTTTTGTGAAAGCTTGTAAGTAGCTTAAGGCACTTTCAAAGGAAAGTGATTTTCTCTGAAAGGACAGCATTTAGAAAGTGAAGCAACACTCCATTCACGTCGCACAGTGAATTGAAGTGTTGGAACAGACTGCTTCTCTTTCAGAGAAACGGATGTGAGTTTTTTGTGAAAGCTTGTAAGTAGCTTAAGGCACTTTCAAAGAAAGTGATTTTCTCTGACAGGACAGCATTTAGAAAGTGAAGCAACACTCCATTCACTTCGCACAGTGAATTGAAGTGTTGGAACAGACTGCTTCTCTTTCAGAGAAACGCATGTGAATTTCTGTTGAATGCTTGTAAGTAGCTAAAGGCACTTTCAAAGGAAAGTGATTTTCTCTGAAAGGACAGCATTTAGAAAGTGAAGCAACACTCCATTCACTTCGCACAGTGAATTGAAGTGTTGGAACAGACTGCTTCTCTTACAGAGAAACACATGTGAATTTCTGTTGAATGCTTGTAAGTAGCTTAAGGCACTTTCAAAGGAAAGTGATTTTCTCTGAAAGGACAGCATTTAGAAAGTGAAGTAACACTCCCTTCACTTCGCACAGTGAATTGAAGTGTTGGAACAGACTGCTTCTCTTTCAGGGAAACGCATGTGAATTTCTGTTGAATGCTTGTAAGTAGCTTAAGGTACTTTCAAAGGAAAGTGATTTTCTCTGAAAGGACAGCATTTAGAAAGTGAAGCAACACTCCATTCACTTCAAACAGTGAATTGAAGTGTTGGAACAGACTGCTTCTCTTTCAGAGAAACGCATGTGAATTTCTGTTCAATGCTTGTAAGTATCATAAGGCACTTTAAAAGGAAAGTGATTTTCTGTGAAAGGACAGCATTTAGAAAGTGAAGCAACACTCCATTCACTTCGCACAGTGAATTGAAGTGTTGGAACAGACTGCTTCTCTTTCCGAGGAGCGCATGTGAGTTTTTTGTGAAAGCTTGTAAGTAGCTTAAGGCACTTTCAAAGGAAAGTGATTTTCTCTGAAAGGACAGCATTTAGAAAGTGAAGCAACACTCCATTCACTTCGCACAGTGAATTGAAGTGTTGGAACAGACTGCTTCTCTTACAGAGAAATGCATGTGAATTTCTGTTCAATGCTTATAAGTAGCTTAAGGCACTTTCCAAGGAAAGTGATTTTCTCTGAAAGGACAGCATTTAGAAAGTGAAGCAACACTCCATTCACTTCGCACAGTGAATTGAAGTGTTGGAACAGACTGCTTCTCTTTCAGAGAAACGCATGTGAGTTTTTTGTGAAAGCTTGTAAGTAGCTTATGGCACTTTTAAAGGAAAGTGATTTTCTGTGAAAGGACAGCATTTAGAAAGTGAAGCAACACTCCATTCACTTCGCACAGTGAATTGAAGTGTAGGAACAGACTGCTTTTCTTTCAGAGAAACGCATGTGAATTTCTGTTGAATGCTTGTAAGTAGCTTAAGGCACTTTCAAAGGAAAGTGATTTTCTCTGAAAGGACAACATTTAGAAAGTAAAGCAACACTCCATTCTCTTCGCACAGTGAATTGAAGTGTTGGAACAGACTGCTTCTCTTTCAGGGAAATGCATGTGAATTTCTGTTGAATGCTTGTAAGTAGCTTAAGGCACTTTCAAAGGAAGGTGATTTTCTCTGAAAGGACAGCATTTAGAAAGTGAAGCAACACTCCATTCACTTCGCACAGTGAATTGAAGTGTTGGAACAGACTGCTTCTCTTTCAGAGAAACGCATGTGAATTTTTGTGAAAGCTTGTAAGTAGCTTAAGGCACTTTCAAAGGAAAGTGATTTTCTCTGAAAGGACAGCATTTAGAAAGTGAAGCAACACTCCATTCACTTCGCACAGTGAATTGAAGTGTTGGAATAGACTGCTTCTCTTTCAGAAAAACGCATGTGAATTTCTGTTGAATGCTTGTAAGTAGCTGAAGGCACTTTCAAAGGAAAGTGATTTTCTCTGAAAGGACAGCATTTAGAAAGTAAACAACACTCCATTCACTTCGCACAGTGAATTGAAGTGTTGGAACAGACTGCTTCTCTTTCAGAGAAACGCATGTGAGTTTTTTGTGAAAGCTTGTAAGTAGCTTAAGGCACTTTCAAAAGAAAGTGATTTTCTCTGAAAGGACAGCATTTAGAAAGTGAAGCAACACTCCATTCACTTCGCACAGTGAATTGAAGTGTTGGAACAGACTGCTTCTCTTTCAGAGAAACGGATGCGAGTTTTTTGTGAAAGCTTGTAAGTACCTTAAGGCACTTACAAAGGAAAGTGATTTTCTCTGACAGGACAGCATTTAGAAAGTGAAGCAACACTCCATTCACTTCGCACAGTGAATTGAAGTGTTGGAACAGACTGCTTCTCTTTCAGAGAAACGCATGTGAATTTCTGTTGAATGCTTGTAATTAGCTTAAGGCACTTTCAAAGGAAAGTGATTTTCTCTGAAAGGACAGCATTTAGAAAGTGAAGCAACACTCCATTCACTTCGCACAGTGAATTGAAGTGTTGGAACAGACTGCTTCTCTTTCAGAGAAACGGATGTGAGTTTTTTGTGAAAGCTTGTAAGTAGCTTAAGGCAATTTCAAAGAAAGTGATTTTCTCTGACAGGACAGCATTTAGAAAGTGAAGCAACACTCCATTCACTTCAAACAGTGAATTGAAGTGTTGGAACAGACGGCTTCTATTTCAGAGAAACGGATGTGAGTTTTTTGTGAGTGCTTGTAAGTAGCTTAAGGCACTTTCAAAGGAAGGTGATTTTCTCTGAAAGGACAGCATTTAGAAAGTGAAGCAACACTCCATTCACTTCGCACAGTGAATTGAAGTGTTGGAACAGACTGCTTCTCTTTCAGAGAAACGAATGTGAGTCTTTTGTGAAAGCTTGTAAGTAGCTTAAGGCACTTTCAAAGGAAAGTGATTTTCTCTGACAGGACAGCATTTAGAAATTGAAGCAATACTCCATTCACTTCGAACAGTGAATTGAAGTGTTGGAACAGACTGCTTCTCTTTCAGAGAAACGCATGTGAATTTCTGTTGAATGCTTGTAAGTAGCTTAAGGCACTTTCAAAGGAAAGTGATTTTCTCTGACAGGACAGCATTTAGAAAGTGAAGCAACACTCCATTCACTTCGCACAGTGAATTGAAGTGTTGGAACAGACTGCTTCTCTTTCAGAGAAACGCATGTGAATTTCTGTTGAATGCTTGTAAGTAGCTTAAGGCACTTTCAAAGGAAAGTGATTTTCATTGAAAGGACAGCATTTAGAAAGTGAAGCAACACTCCATTCACTTCGCACAGTGAATTGAAGTGTTGGAACAGACTGCTTCTCTTTCAGAGATACGCATGTGAGTTTTTTATAAAAGCTTGTAAGTAGCTTAAGGCACTTTCAAAGGAAAGTGATTTTCTCTGACAGGACAGCATTTAGAAAGTGAAACAACACTCCATTCACTTCGCACAGTGAATTGAAGTGTTGGAACAGACTGCTTCTCTTTCAGAGAAACGCATGTGAGTTTTTTGTGAAAGCTTGTAAGAGCTTAAGGCACTTTCAAAGGAAAGTGATTTTCTCTGAAAGGACAGCATTTAGAAAGTGAAGCAACCCTCCATTCACTTCGCACAGTGAATTGAAGTGTTGGAACAGACTGCTTCTCTTTCAGAGAAACGGATGTGAGTTTTTTGTGAAAACTTGTAAGTTGCTTAAGGCACTTTCAAAGGAAAGTGATTTTCTCTGACAGGACAGCATTTAGAAAGTGAAGCAACACTCCATTCACTTCGCACAGTGAATTGAAGTGTTGGAACAGATTGCTTCTCTTTCAGAGATACGCATGTGAATTTCTGTTGAATGCTTGTAAGTAGCTTAAGGCACTATCAAAGGAAAGTGATTTTCTCTGAAAGGACAGCATTTAGAAAATGAAGCAACACTCCATTCACTTCGCACAGTGAATTGAAGTGTTGGAACAGACTGCTTCTCTTTCAGAGAAACGCATGTGAATTTCTGTTGAATGCTTGTAAGTAGCTTAAGGCACTTTCAAAGGAAAGTGATTTTCTCTGACAGGACAGCATTTAGAAAGTGAAGCAACACTCCATTCACGTCGCACAGTGAATTGAAGTTTTGGAACAGACTGCTTCTCTTCCAGAGAAACGCATGTGAGTTTTTTGTAAAAGCTTGTAAGTAGCTTAAGGCACTTTCAAAGGAAAGTGATTTTCTCTGACATGACAGCATTTAGAAAGTGAAGCAACACTCATTTCACTTCGCACAGTGAATTGAAGTGTTGGAACAGACTGCTTCTCTTTCAGAGAAACGCATGTGAATTTCTGTTGAATGCTTGTAAGTAGCTTAAGGCGCTTTCAAAGGAAAGTAATTTTCTCTGAAAGGACAGCATTTAGAAAGTGAAGCAACACTCCATTCACTTCGCACAGTGAAATGAAGTGTTGGAACAGACTGCTTCTCTTTCAGGGAAATGCATGTGAATTTCTGTTGAATGCTTGTAAGTAGCTTAAGGCACTTTCAAAGGAAGGTGATTTTCTCTGAAAGGACAGCATTTAGAAAGTGAAGCAACACTCCATTCACTTCGCACAGTGAATTGAAGTGTTGGAACAGACTGCTTCTCTTTCAGAGAAACGCATGTGAGTTTTTTGTAAAAGCTTGTAAGTAGCTTAAGGCACTTTCAAAGGAAAGTGATTTTCTCTGACATGACAGCATTTAGAAAGTGAAGCAACACTCATTTCACTTCGCACAGTGAATTGAAGTGTAGGAACAGACTGCTTTTCTTTCAGAGAAACGCATGTGAATTTCTGTTGAATGCTTGTAAGTAGCTTAAGGCACTTTCAAAGGAAAGTGATTTTCTCTGAAAGGACAACATTTAGAAAGTAAAGCAACACTCCATTCTCTTCGCACAGTGAATTGAAGTGTTGGAACAGACTGCTTCTCTTTCAGGGAAATGCATGTGAATTTCTGTTGAATGCTTGTAAGTAGCTTAAGGCACTTTCAAAGGAAGGTGATTTTCTCTGAAAGGACAGCATTTAGAAAGTGAAGCAACACTCCATTCACTTCGCACAGTGAATTGAAGTGTTGGAACAGACTGCTTCTCTTTCAGAAAAACGCATGTGAATTTCTGTTGAATGCTTGTAAGTAGCTGAAGGCACTTTCAAAGGAAAGTGATTTTCTCTGAAAGGACAGCATTTAGAAAGTAAACAACACTCCATTCACTTCGCACAGTGAATTGAAGTGTTGGAACAGACTGCTTCTCTTTCAGAGAAACGCATGTGAGTTTTTTGTGAAAGCTTGTAAGTAGCTTAAGGCACTTTCAAAAGAAAGTGATTTTCTCTGAAAGGACAGCATTTAGAAAGTGAAGCAACACTCCATTCACTTCGCACAGTGAATTGAAGTGTTGGAACAGACTGCTTCTCTTTCAGAGAAACGGATGCGAGTTTTTTGTGAAAGCTTGTAAGTACCTTAAGGCACTTACAAAGGAAAGTGATTTTCTCTGACAGGACAGCATTTAGAAAGTGAAGCAACACTCCATTCACTTCGCACAGTGAATTGAAGTGTTGGAACAGACTGCTTCTCTTTCAGAGAAACGCATGTGAATTTCTGTTGAATGCTTGTAAGTAGCTTAAGGCACTTTCAAAGGAAAGTGATTTTCTCTGAAAGGACAGCATTTAGAAAGTGAAGCAACACTCCATTCACTTCGCACAGTGAATTGAAGTGTTGGAACAGACTGCTTCTCTTTCAGAGAAACGGATGTGAGTTTTTTGTGAAAGCTTGTAAGTAGCTTAAGGCAATTTCAAAGAAAGTGATTTTCTCTGACAGGACAGCATTTAGAAAGTGAAGCAACACTCCATTCACTTCAAACAGTGAATTGAAGTGTTGGAACAGACGGCTTCTATTTCAGAGAAACAGATGTGAGTTTTTTGTGAGTGCTTGTAAGTAGCTTAAGGCACTTTCAAAGGAAGGTGATTTTCTCTGAAAGGACAGCATTTAGAAAGTGAAGCAACACTCCATTCACTTCGCACAGTGAATTGAAGTGTTGGAACAGACTGCTTCTCTTTCAGAGAAACGAATGTGAGTCTTTTGTGAAAGCTTGTAAGTAGCTTAAGGCACTTTCAAAGGAAAGTGATTTTCTCTGACAGGACAGCATTTAGAAATTGAAGCAATACTCCATTCACTTCGAACAGTGAATTGAAGTGTTGGAACAGACTGCTTCTCTTTCAGAGAAACGCATGTGAATTTCTGTTGAATGCTTGTAAGTAGCTTAAGGCACTTTCAAAGGAAAGTGATTTTCTCTGACAGGACAGCATTTAGAAAGTGAAGCAACACTCCATTCACTTCGCACAGTGAATTGAAGTGTTGGAACAGACTGCTTCTCTTTCAGAGAAACGCATGTGAATTTCTGTTGAATGCTTGTAAGTAGCTTAAGGCACTTTCAAAGGAAAGTGATTTTCATTGAAAGGACAGCATTTAGAAAGTGAAGCAACACTCCATTCACTTCGCACAGTGAATTGAAGTGTTGGAACAGACTGCTTCTCTTTCAGAGATACGCATGTGAGTTTTTTATAAAAGCTTGTAAGTAGCTTAAGGCACTTTCAAAGGAAAGTGATTTTCTCTGACAGGACAGCATTTAGAAAGTGAAACAACACTCCATTCACTTCGCACAGTGAATTGAAGTGTTGGAACAGACTGCTTCTCTTTCAGAGAAACGCATGTGAGTTTTTTGTGAAAGCTTGTAAGAGCTTAAGGCACTTTCAAAGGAAAGTGATTTTCTCTGAAAGGACAGCATTTAGAAAGTGAAGCAACCCTCCATTCACTTCGCACAGTGAATTGAAGTGTTGGAACAGACTGCTTCTCTTTCAGAGAAACGGATGTGAGTTTTTTGTGAAAACTTGTAAGTTGCTTAAGGCACTTTCAAAGGAAAGTGATTTTCTCTGACAGGACAGCATTTAGAAAGTGAAGCAACACTCCATTCACTTCGCACAGTGAATTGAAGTGTTGGAACAGACTGCTTCTCTTTCAGAGATACGCATGTGAATTTCTGTTGAATGCTTGTAAGTAGCTTAAGGCACTATCAAAGGAAAGTGATTTTCTCTGAAAGGACAGCATTTAGAAAGTGAAGCAACACTCCATTCACTTCGCACAGTGAATTGAAGTGTTGGAACAGACTGCTTCTCTTTCAGAGAAACGCATGTGAATTTCTGTTGAATGCTTGTAAGTAGCTTAAGGCACTTTCAAAGGAAAGTGATTTTCTCTGACAGGACAGCATTTAGAAAGTGAAGCAACACTCCATTCACGTCGCACAGTGAATTGAAGTTTTGGAACAGACTGCTTCTCTTCCAGAGAAACGCATGTGAGTTTTTTGTAAAAGATTGTAAGTAGCTTAAGGCACTTTCAAAGGAAAGTGATTTTCTCTGACATGACAGCATTTAGAAAGTGAAGCAACACTCATTTCACTTCGCACAGTGAATTGAAGTGTTGGAACAGACTGCTTCTCTTTCAGAGAAACGCATGTGAATTTCTGTTGAATGCTTGTAAGTAGCTTAAGGCGCTTTCAAAGGAAAGTAATTTTCTCTGAAAGGACAGCATTTAGAAAGTGAAGCAACACTCCATTCACTTCGCACAGTGAAATGAAGTGTTGGAACAGACTGCTTCTCTTTCAGAGAAACGCATGTGAATTTCTGTTCAATGCTTGTAAGTAGCTTAAGGCACTTTCAAAGGAAAGCGATTTTCTCTGAAAGGACAGCATTTAGAAAGTGAAGCAACACTCCATTCACTTCGCACAGTGAATTGAAGTGTTGGAACAGACTGCTTCTCTTTCAGAGAAACGGATGTGAGTTTTTTGTGAAAGCTTGTAAGTAGCTTAAGGCACTTTCAAAGGAAAGTGATTTTCTCTGAAAGGACAGCATTTAGAAAGTGAAGCAACACTCCATTCACTTCAAACAGTGAATTGAAGTGTTGGAACAGACAGCTTCTCTTTCAGAGAAACGCATGTGAATTTCTGTTGAATGCTTGTAAGTAGCTTAAGGCACTTTCAAGGGAAAGTGATTTTCTCTGACAGGACAGCATTTAGAAAGTGAAGCAACACTCCATTCACTTCGCACAGTGAATTGAAGTGTTGGAACAGACTGCTTCTCTTTCAGAGAAACGGATGTGAGTTTTTTGTGACAGCTTGTAAGTAGCTTAAGGCACTTTCAAAGGAAAGTGATTTTCTCTGACAGGACAGCATTTAGAAAGTGAAGCAACACTCCATTCACTTCGCACAGTGAATTGAAGTGTTGGAACAGACTACTTCTCTTTCAGAGAAACGCATGTGAATTTCTGTTGAATGCTTGTAAGTAGCTTAAGGCACTTTCAAAGGAAAGTGATTTTCTCTGAAAGGACAGCATTTAGAAAGTGAAGCAATATTCCATTCACTTCGAACAGTGAACTGAAGTGTTGAAACAGACTGCTTCTCTCTCAGAGAAACGCATGTGAATTTCTGTTGAATGCTTATAAGTAGCTTAAGGCACTTTCAAAGGAAAGTGATTTTCTCTGACAGGACAGCATTTAGAAAGTGAAGCAACACTCCATTCACTTCGCACAGTGAATTGAATTTTTGGAACAGACTGCTTCTCTTTCAGAGAAACGCATGTGAATTTCTGTTGAATGCTTGTAAGTAGCTTAAGGCACTTTCAAAGGAAAGTGATTTTCTCTGAAAGGACAGCATTTAGAAAGTGAAGCAACCCTCCATTCACTTCGCACAGTGAATTGAAGTGTTGGAAGAGACTGCTTCTCTTTCAGAGAAACGGATGTGAGTTTTTTGTGAAAGCTTGTAAGTAGCTTAAGGCAGTTTCAAAGGAAAGTGATTTTCTCTGAAAGGACAGCATTTAGAAAGTGAAGCAACACTCCATTCACGTCGCACAGTGAATTGAAGTGTTGGAACAGACTGCTTCTCTTTCAGAGAAACGGATGTGAGTTTTTTGTGAAAGCTTCTAAGTAGCTTAAGGCACTTTCAAAGAAAGTCATTTTCTCTGACAGGACAGCATTTAGAAAGTGAAGCAACACTCCATTCACTTCGCACAGTGAATTGAAGTGTTGGAACAGACTGCTTCTCTTTCAGAGAAACGCATGTGAATTTCTGTTGAATGCTTGTAAGTAGCTTAAGGCACTTTCAAAGGAAAGTGATTTTCTCTGAAAGGACAGCATTTAGAAAGTGAAGCAACACTCCATTCACTTCGCACAGTGAATTGAAGTGTTGGAACAGACTGCTTCTCTTTCAGAGAAACGCATGTGAATTTCTGTTGAATGCTTGTAAGTAGCTTAAGGCACTTTCAAAGGAAAGTGATTTTCTCTGAAAGGACAGCATTTAGAAAGTGAAGCAACACTCCATTCACTTCGAACAGTGAACTGAAGTGTTGGAACAGACTGCTTCTCTCTCAGAGAAACGGATGCGAGTTTTTTGTGAAAGCTTGTAAGTACCTTAAGGCACTTACGAAGGAAAGTGATTTTCTCTGACAGGACAGCATTTAGAAAGTGAAGCAACACTCCATTCACTTCGCACAGTGAATTGAAGTGTTGGAACAGACTGCTTCTCTTTCAGAGAAACGCATGTGAATTTCTGTTGAATGCTTGTAAGTAGCTTAAGGCACTTTCAAAGGAAAGTGATTTTCTCTGAAAGGACAGCATTTAGAAAGTGAAGCAACACTCCATTCACTTCGCACAGTGAATTGAAGTGTTGGAACAGACTGCTTCTCTTTCAGAGAAACGGATGTGAGTTTTTTGTGAAAGCTTGTAAGTAGCTTAAGGCAATTTCAAAGAAAGTGATTTTCTCTGACAGGACAGCATTTAGAAAGTGAAGCAACACTCCATTCACTTCGCACAGTGAATTGAAGTGTTGGAACAGACGGCTTCTATTTCAGAGAAACGGATGTGAGTTTTTTGTGAGTGCTTGTAAGTAGCTTAAGGCACTTTCAAAGGAAAGTGATTTTCTCTGAAAGGACAGCATTTAGAAAGTGAAGCAACACTCCATTCACTTCGCACAGTGAATTGAAGTGTTGGAACAGACTGCTTCTCTTTCAGAGAAACGAATGTGAGTCTTTTGTGAAAGCTTGTAAGTAGCTTAAGGCACTTTCAAAGGAAAGTGATTTTCTCTGACAGGACAGCATTTAGAAATTGAAGCAATACTCCATTCACTTCGAACAGTGAATTGAAGTGTTGGAACAGACTGCTTCTCTTTCAGAGAAACACATGTGAATTTCTGTTGAATGCTTGTAAGTAGCTTAAGGCACTTTCAAAGGAAAGTGATTTTCTCTGACAGGACAGCATTTAGAAAGTGAAGCAACACTCCATTCACTTCGCACAGTGAATTGAAGTGTTGGAACAGACTGCTTCTCTTTCAGAGAAACGCATGTGAATTTCTGTTGAATGCTTGTAAGTAGCTTAAGGCACTTTCAAAGGAAAGTGATTTTCATTAAAAGGACAGCATTTAGAAAGTGAAGCAACACTCCATTCACTTCGCACAGTGAATTGAAGTGTTGGAACAGACTGCTTCTCTTTCAGAGATACGCATGTGAGTTTTTTATAAAAGCTTGTAAGTAGCTTAAGGCACTTTCAAAGGAAAGTGATTTTCTCTGACAGGACAGCATTTAGAAAGTGAAGCAACACTCCATTCACTTCGCACAATGAATTGAAGTGTTGGAACAGACTGCTTCTCTTTCAGAGAAACGCATGTGAGTTTTTTGTGAAAGCTTGTAAGAGCTTAAGGCACTTTCAAAGGAAAGTGATTTTCTCTGAAAGGACAGCATTTAGAAAGTGAAGCAACCCTCCATTCACTTCGCACAGTGAATTGAAGTGTTGGAACAGACTGCTTCTCTTTCAGAGAAACGGATGTGAGTTTTTTGTGAAAACTTGTAAGTTGCTTAAGGCACTTTCAAAGGAAAGTGATTTTCTCTGACAGGACAGCATTTAGAAAGTGAAGCAACACTCCATTCACTTCAAACAGTGAATTGAAGTGTTGGAACAGACAGCTTCTCTTTCAGAGAAACGCATGTGAATTTCTGTTGAATGCTTGTAAGTAGCTTAAGGCACTTTCAAGGGAAAGTGATTTTCTCTGACAGGACAGCATTTAGAAAGTGAAGCAACACTCCATTCACTTCGCACAGTGAATTGAAGTGTTGGAACAGACTGCTTCTCTTTCAGAGAAACGGATGTGAGTTTTTTGTGACAGCTTGTAAGTAGCTTAAGGCACTTTCAAAGGAAAGTGATTTTCTCTGACAGGACAGCATTTAGAAAGTGAAGCAACACTCCATTCACTTCGCACAGTGAATTGAAGTGTTGGAACAGACTGCTTCTCTTTCAGAGAAACGCATGTGAATTTCTGTTGAATGCTTGTAAGTAGCTTAAGGCACTTTCAAAGGAAAGTGATTTTCTCTGAAAGGACAGCATTTAGAAAGTGAAGCAATATTCCATTCACTTCGAACAGTGAACTGAAGTTTGAAACAGACTGCTTCTCTCTCAGAGAAACGCATGTGAATTTCTGTTGAATGCTTATAAGTAGCTTAAGGCACTTTCAAAGGAAAGTGATTTTCTCTGACAGGACAGCATTTAGAAAGTGAAGCAACACTCCATTCACTTCGCACAGTGAATTGAATTTTTGGAACAGACTGCTTCTCTTTCAGAGAAACGCATGTGAATTTCTGTTGAATGCTTGTAAGTAGCTTAAGGCACTTTCAAAGGAAAGTGATTTTCTCTGAAAGGACAGCATTTAGAAAGTGAAGCAACCCTCCATTCACTTCGCACAGTGAATTGAAGTGTTGGAAGAGACTGCTTCTCTTTCAGAGAAACGGATGTGAGTTTTTTGTGAAAGCTTGTAAGTAGCTTAAGGCAGTTTCAAAGGAAAGTGATTTTCTCTGAAAGGACAGCATTTAGAAAGTGAAGCAACACTCCATTCACGTCGCACAGTGAATTGAAGTGTTGGAACAGACTGCTTCTCTTTCAGAGAAACGGATGTGAGTTTTTTGTGAAAGCTTGTAAGTAGCTTAAGGCACTTTCAAAGAAAGTGATTTTCTCTGACAGGACAGCATTTAGAAAGTGAAGCAACACTCCATTCACTTCGCACAGTGAATTGAAGTGTTGGAACAGACTGCTTCTCTTTCAGAGAAACGCATGTGAATTTCTGTTGAATGCTTGTAAGTAGCTTAAGGCACTTTCAAAGGAAAGTGATTTTCTCTGAAAGGACAGCATTTAGAAAGTGAAGCAACACTCCATTCACTTCGCACAGTGAATTGAAGTGTTGGAACAGACTGCTTCTCTTTCAGAGAAACGCATGTGAATTTCTGTTGAATGCTTGTAAGTAGCTTAAGGCACTTTCAAAGGAAAGTGATTTTCTCTGAAAGGACAGCATTTAGAAAGTGAAGCAATATTCCATTCACTTCGAACAGTGAACTGAAGTGTTGGAACAGACTGCTTCTCTCTCAGAGAAACGCATGTGAATTTCTGTTGAATGCTTATAAGTAGCTTAAGGCACTTTCAAAGGAAAGTGATTTTCTCTGAAAGGACACCATTTAGAAAGTGAAGCAACACTCCATTCACTTCGCACAGTGAATTGAAGTGTTGGAACAGACTGCTTCTCTTTCAGAGAAACGCATGTGAATTTCTGTTGAATGCTTGTAAGTAGCTTAAGGCACTTTCAAAGGAAAGTGATTTTCTCTGAAAGGACAGCATTTAGAAAGTGAAGCAACACTCCATTCACTTCGCACAGTGAATTGAAGTGTTGGAACAGACTGCTTCTCTTTCAGAGAAACGGATGTGAGTTTTTTGTGAAAGCTTGTAAGTAGCTTAAGGCACTTTCAAAGGAAAGTGATTTTCTCTGACAGGACAGCATTTAGAAAGTGAAGCAACACTCCATTCACTTCGCACAGTGAATTGAAGTGTTGGAACAGACTGCTTCTCTTTCAGAGAAACGGATGTGAGTTTTTTGTGAAAGCTTGTAAGTAGCTTAAGGCACTTTCAAAGAAAGTGATTTTCTCTGACAGGACAGCATTTAGAAAGTGAAGCAACACTCCATTCACTTCGCACAGTGAATTGAAGTGTTGGAACAGACTGCTTCTCTTTCAGAGAAACGCATGTGAATTTCTGTTGAATGCTTGTAAGTAGCTAAAGGCACTTTCAAAGGAAAGTGATTTTCTCTGAAAGGACAGCATTTAGAAAGTGAAGCAACACTCCATTCACTTCGCACAGTGGGAATTGAAGTGTTGGAACAGACTGCTTCTCTTTCAGAGAAACGCATGTGAATTTCTGTTCAATGTTTGTAAGTAGCTTAAGGCACTTTCAAAGGAAAGTGATTTTTTCTCACAGGACAGCATTTAGAAAGTGAAGCAACACTCCATTCACTTCGCACAGTGAATTGAAGTGTTGGAACAGACTGTTTCTCTTTCAGAGATACGCATGTGAGTTTTTTATAAAAGCTTGTAAGTAGCTTAAGGCACTTTCAAAGGAAAGTGATTTTCTCTGACAGGACAGCATTTAGAAAGTGAAGCAACACTCCATTCACTTCGCACAGTGAATTGAAGTGTTGGAACAGACTGCTTCTCTTTCAGAGAAACGCATGTGAGTTTTTTGTGAAAGCTTGTAAGAGCTTAAGGCACTTTCAAAGGAAAGTGATTTTCTCTGAAAGGACAGCATTTAGAAAGTGAAGCAACCCTCCATTCACTTCGCACAGTGAATTGAAGTGTTGGAACAGACTGCTTCTCTTTCAGAGAAACGGATGTGAGTTTTTTGTGAAAACTTGTAAGTTGCTTAAGGCACTTTCAAAGGAAAGTGATTTTCTCTGACAGGACAGCATTTAGAAAGTGAAGCAACACTCCATTCACTTCAAACAGTGAATTGAAGTGTTGGAACAGACAGCTTCTCTTTCAGAGAAACGCATGTGAATTTCTGTTGAATGCTTGTAAGTAGCTTAAGGCACTTTCAAGGGAAAGTGATTTTCTCTGACAGGACAGCATTTAGAAAGTGAAGCAACACTCCATTCACTTCGCACAGTGAATTGAAGTGTTGGAACAGACTGCTTCTCTTTCAGAGAAACGGATGTGAGTTTTTTGTGACAGCTTGTAAGTAGCTTAAGGCACTTTCAAAGGAAAGTGATTTTCTCTGACAGGACAGCATTTAGAAAGTGAAGCAACACTCCATTCACTTCGCACAGTGAATTGAAGTGTTGGAACAGACTGCTTCTCTTTCAGAGAAACGCATGTGAATTTCTGTTGAATGCTTGTAAGTAGCTTAAGGCACTTTCAAAGGAAAGTGATTTTCTCTGAAAGGACAGCATTTAGAAAGTGAAGCAATATTCCATTCACTTCGAACAGTGAACTGAAGTTTGAAACAGACTGCTTCTCTCTCAGAGAAACGCATGTGAATTTCTGTTGAATGCTTATAAGTAGCTTAAGGCACTTTCAAAGGAAAGTGATTTTCTCTGACAGGACAGCATTTAGAAAGTGAAGCAACACTCCATTCACTTCGCACAGTGAATTGAATTTTTGGAACAGACTGCTTCTCTTTCAGAGAAACGCATGTGAATTTCTGTTGAATGCTTGTAAGTAGCTTAAGGCACTTTCAAAGGAAAGTGATTTTCTCTGAAAGGACAGCATTTAGAAAGTGAAGCAACCCTCCATTCACTTCGCACAGTGAATTGAAGTGTTGGAAGAGACTGCTTCTCTTTCAGAGAAACGGATGTGAGTTTTTTGTGAAAGCTTGTAAGTAGCTTAAGGCAGTTTCAAAGGAAAGTGATTTTCTCTGAAAGGACAGCATTTAGAAAGTGAAGCAACACTCCATTCACGTCGCACAGTGAATTGAAGTGTTGGAACAGACTGCTTCTCTTTCAGAGAAACGGATGTGAGTTTTTTGTGAAAGCTTGTAAGTAGCTTAAGGCACTGTCAAAGAAAGTGATTTTCTCTGACAGGACAGCATTTAGAAAGTGAAGCAACACTCCATTCACTTCGCACAGTGAATTGAAGTGTTGGAACAGACTGCTTCTCTTTCAGAGAAACGCATGTGAATTTCTGTTGAATGCTTGTAAGTAGCTTAAGGCACTTTCAAAGGAAAGTGATTTTCTCTGAAAGGACAGCATTTAGAAAGTGAAGCAACACTCCATTCACTTCGCACAGTGAATTGAAGTGTTGGAACAGACTGCTTCTCTTTCAGAGAAACGCATGTGAATTTCTGTTGAATGCTTGTAAGTAGCTTAAGGCACTTTCAAAGGAAAGTGATTATCTCTGAAAGGACAGCATTTAGAAAGTGAAGCAATATTCCATTCACTTCGAACAGTGAACTGAAGTGTTGGAACAGACTGCTTCTCTCTCAGAGAAACGCATGTGAATTTCTGTTGAATGCTTATAAGTAGCTTAAGGCACTTTCAAAGGAAAGTGATTTTCTCTGAAAGGACACCATTTAGAAAGTGAAGCAACACTCCATTCACTTCGCACAGTGAATTGAAGTGTTGGAACAGACTGCTTCTCTTTCAGAGAAACGCATGTGAATTTCTGTTGAATGCTTGTAAGTAGCTTAAGGCACTTTCAAAGGAAAGTGATTTTTCTCTGAAAGGACAGCATTTAGAAAGTGAAGCAACACTCCATTCACTTCGCACAGTGAATTGAAGTGTTGGAACAGACTGCTTCTCTTTCAGAGAAACGGATGTGAGTTTTTTGTGAAAGCTTGTAAGTAGCTTAAGGCAGTTTCAAAGGAAAGTGATTTTCTCTGAAAGGACAGCATTTAGAAAGTGAAGCAACACTCCATTCACGTCGCACAGTGAATTGAAGTGTTGGACCAGACTGCTTCTCTTTCAGAGAAACGGATGTGAGTTTTTTGTGAAAGCTTGTAAGTAGCTTAAGGCACTTTCAAAGAAAGTGATTTTCTCTGACAGGACAGCATTTAGAAAGTGAAGCAACACTCCATTCACTTCGCACAGTGAATTGAAGTGTTGGAACAGACTGCTTCTCTTTCAGAGAAACGCATGTGAATTTCTGTTGAATGCTTGTAAGTAGCTTAAGGCACTTTCAAAGGAAAGTGATTTTCTCTGAAAGGACAGCATTTAGAAAGTGAAGCAACACTCCATTCACTTCGCACAGTGAATTGAAGTGTTGGAACAGACTGCTTCTCTTTCAGAGAAACGCATGTGAATTTCTGTTGAATGCTTGTAAGTAGCTTAAGGCACTTTCAAAGGAAAGTGATTTTCTCTGAAAGGACAGCATTTAGAAAGTGAAGCAATATTCCATTCACTTCGAACAGTGAACTGAAGTGTTGGAACAGACTGCTTCTCTCTCAGAGAAACGCATGTGAATTTCTGTTGAATGCTTATAAGTAGCTTAAGGCACTTTCAAAGGAAAGTGATTTTCTCTGAAAGGACACCATTTAGAAAGTGAAGCAACACTCCATTCACTTCGCACAGTGAATTGAAGTGTTGGAACAGACTGCTTCTCTTTCAGAGAAACGCATGTGAGTTTTTTGTGAAAGCTTGTAAGTAGCTTAAGGCACTTTCAAATGAAAGTGATTTTCTCTGACAGGACAGCATTTAGAAAGTGAAGCAACACTCCATTCACTTCGCACAGTGAATTGAAGTCTTGGAACAGACTGCTTCTCTTACAGGGAAACACATGTGAATTTCTGTTGAATGCTTGTAAGTAGCTTAAGGCACTTTCAAAGGAAAGTGATTTTCTCTGAAAGGACAGCATTTAGAAAGTGAAGTAACACTCCCTTCACTTCGCACAGTGAATTGAAGTGTTGGAACAGACTACTTCTCTTTCAGGGAAACGCATGTGAATTTCCGTTGAATGCTTGTAAGTAGCTTAAGGTACTTTCAAAGGAAAGTGATTTTCTCTGAAAGGACAGCATTTAGAAAGTGAAGCAACACTCCATTCACTTCAAACAGTGAATTGAAGTGTTGGAACAGACTGCTTCTCTTTCAGAGAAACGCATGTGAATTTCTGTTCAATGCTTGTAAGTAGCATAAGGCACTTTCAAAGGAAAGTGATTTTCTCTGAAAGGACAGCATTTAGAAAGTGAAGCAACACTCCATTCACTTCGCACAGTGAATTGAAGTGTTGGAACAGACTGCTTCTCTTTCAGAGGAGCGCATGTGAGTTTTTTGTGAAAGCTTGTAAGTAGCTTAAGGCACTTTCAAAGGAAAGTGATTTTCTCTGAAAGGACAGCATTTAGAAAGTGAAGCAACCCTCCATTCACTTCGCACAGTGAATTGAAGTGTTGGAACAGACTGCTTCTCTTACAGAGAAACGCATGTGAATTTCTGTTCAATGCTTATAAGTAGCTTAAGGCACTTTCAAAGGAAAGTGATTTTCTCTGAAAGGACAGCATTTAGAAAGTGAAGCAACACTCCATTCACTTCGCACAGTGAATTGAAGTGTTGGAACAGACTGCTTCTCTTTCAGAGATACGCATGTGAATTTCTGTTGAATGCTTGTAAGTAGCTTAAGGCACTATCAAAGGAAAGTGATTTTCTCTGAAAGGACAGCATTTAGAAAGTGAAGCAACACTCCATTCACTTCGCACAGTGAATTGAAGTGTTGGAACAGACTGCTTCTCTTTCAGAGGAGCGCATGTGAGTTTTTTGTGAAAGCTTGTAAGTAGCTTAAGGCACTTTCAAAGGAAAGTGATTTTCTCTGAAAGGACAGCATTTAGAAAGTGAAGCAACCCTCCATTCACTTCGCACAGTGAATTGAAGTGTTGGAACAGACTGCTTCTCTTTCAGAGAAACGGATGTGTGTTTTTTGTGAAAACTTGTAAGTTGCTTAAGGCACTTTCAAAGGAAAGTGATTTTCTCTGACAGGACAGCATTTAGAAAGTGAAGCAACACTCCATTCACTTCGCACAGTGAATTGAAGTGTTGGAACAGACTGCTTCTCTTTCAGAGATACGCATGTGAATTTCTGTTGAATGCTTGTAAGTAGCTTAAGGCACTATCAAAGGAAAGTGATTTTCTCTGAAAGGACAGCATTTAGAAAGTGAAGCAACACTCATTTCACTTCGCACAGTGAATTGAAGTGTTGGAACAGACTGCTTCTCTTTCAGAGAAACGCATGTGAATTTCTGTTGAATGCTTGTAAGTAGCTTAAGGCACTTTCAAAGGAAAGTGATTTTCTCTGACAGGACAGCATTTAGAAAGTGAAGCAACACTCCATTCACTTCGCACAGTGAATTGAAGTTTTGGAACAGACTGCTTCTCTTCCAGAGAAACGCATGTGAGTTTTTTGTAAAAGCTTGTAAGTAGCTTAAGGCACTTTCAAAGGAAAGTGATTTTCTCTGACATGACAGCATTTAGAAAGTGAAGCAACACTCATTTCACTTCGCACAGTGAATTGAAGTGTTGGAACAGACTGCTTCTCTTTCAGAGAAACGCATGTGAATTTCTGTTGAATGCTTGTAAGTAGCTTAAGGCGCTTTCAAAGGAAAGTAATTTTCTCTGAAAGGACAGCATTTAGAAAGTGAAGCAACACTCCATTCACTTCGCACAGTGAAATGAAGTGTTGGAACAGACTGCTTCTCTTTCAGAGAAACGCATGTGAATTTCTGTTCAATGCTTGTAAGTAGCTTAAGGCACTTTCAAAGGAAAGTGATTTTCTCTGAAAGGACAGCATTTAGAAAGTGAAGCAACACTCCATTCACTTCGCACAGTGAATTGAAGTGTTGGAACAGACTGCTTCTCTTTCAGAGAAACGGATGTGAGTTTTTTGTGAAAGCTTGTAAGTAGCTTAAGGCACTTTCAAAGGAAAGTGATTTTCTCTGAAAGGACAGCATTTAGAAAGTGAAGCAACACTCCATTCACTTCAAACAGTGAATTGAAGTGTTGGAACAGACAGCTTCTCTTTCAGAGAAACGCATGTGAATTTCTGTTGAATGCTTGTAAGTAGCTTAAGGCACTTTCAAGGGAAAGTGATTTTCTCTGACAGGACAGCATTTAGAAAGTGAAGCAACACTCCATTCACTTCGCACAGTGAATTGAAGTGTTGGAACAGACTGCTTCTCTTTCAGAGAAACGGATGTGAGTTTTTTGTGACAGCTTGTAAGTAGCTTAAGGCACTTTCAAAGGAAAGTGATTTTCTCTGACAGGACAGCATTTAGAAAGTGAAGCAACACTCCATTCACTTCGCACAGTGAATTGAAGTGTTGGAACAGACTGCTTCTCTTTCAGAGAAACGCATGTGAATTTCTGTTGAATGCTTGTAAGTAGCTTAAGGCACTTTCAAAGGAAAGTGATTTTCTCTGAAAGGACAGCATTTAGAAAGTGAAGCAATATTCCATTCACTTCGAACAGTGAACTGAAGTGTTGAAACAGACTGCTTCTCTCTCAGAGAAACGCATGTGAATTTCTGTTGAATGCTTATAAGTAGCTTAAGGCACTTTCAAAGGAAAGTGATTTTATCTGACAGGACAGCATTTAGAAAGTGAAGCAACACCCCATTCACTTCGCACAGTGAATTGAATTTTTGGAACAGACTGCTTCTCTTTCAGAGAAACGCATGTGAATTTCTGTTGAATGCTTGTAAGTAGCTTAAGGCACTTTCAAAGGAAAGTGATTTTCTCTGAAAGGACAGCATTTAGAAAGTGAAGCAACCCTCCATTCACTTCGCACAGTGAATTGAAGTGTTGGAACAGACTGCTTCTCTTTCAGAGAAACGGATGTGAGTTTTTTGTGAAAGCTTGTAAGTAGCTTAAGGCAGTTTCAAAGGAAAGTGATTTTCTCTGAAAGGACAGCATTTAGAAAGTGAAGCAACACTCCATTCACGTCGCACAGTGAATTGAAGTGTTGGAACAGACTGCTTCTCTTTCAGAGAAACGGATGTGAGTTTTTTGTGAAAGCTTGTAAGAAGCTTAAGGCACTTTCAAAGAAAGTGATTTTCTCTGACAGGACAGCATTTAGAAAGTGAAGCAACACTCCATTCACTTCGCACAGTGAATTGAAGTGTTGGAACAGACTGCTTCTCTTTCAGAGAAACGCATGTGAATTTCTGTTGAATGCTTGTAAGTAGCTTAAGGCACTTTCAAAGGAAAGTGATTTTCTCTGAAAGGACAGCATTTAGAAAGTGAAGCAACACTCCATTCACTTCGCACAGTGAATTGAAGTGTTGGAACAGACTGCTTCTCTTTCAGAGAAACGCATGTGAATTTCTGTTGAATGCTTGTAAGTAGCTTAAGGCACTTTCAAAGGAAAGTGATTTTCTCTGAAAGGACAGCATTTAGAAAGTGAAGCAATATTCCATTCACTTCGAACAGTGAACTGAAGTGTTGGAACAGACTGCTTCTCTCTCAGAGAAACGCATGTGAATTTCTGTTGAATGCTTATAAGTAGCTTAAGGCACTTTCAAAGGAAAGTGATTTTCTCTGAAAGGACACCATTTAGAAAGTGAAGCAACACTCCATTCACTTCGCACAGTGAATTGAAGTGTTGGAACAGACTGCTTCTCTTTCAGAGAAACGCATGTGAATTTCTGTTGAATGCTTGTAAGTAGCTTAAGGCACTTTCAAAGGAAAGTGATTTTCTCTGAAAGGACAGCATTTAGAAAGTGAAGCAACCCTCCATTCACTTCGCACAGTGAATTGAAGTGTTGGAACAGACTGCTTCTCTTTCAGAGAAACGGATGTGAGTTTTTTGTGAAAGCTTGTAAGTAGCTTAAGGCACTTTCAAAGGAAAGTGATTTTCTCTGACAGGACAGCATTTAGAAAGTGAAGCAACACTCCATTCACTTCGCACAGTGAATTGAAGTGTTGGAACAGACTGCTTCTCTTTCAGAGAAACGGATGTGAGTTTTTTGTGAAAGCTTGTAAGTAGCTTAAGGCACTTTCAAAGAAAGTGATTTTCTCTGACAGGACAGCATTTAGAAAGTGAAGCAACACTCCATTCACTTCGCACAGTGAATTGAAGTGTTGGAACAGACTGCTTCTCTTTCAGAGAAACGCATGTGAATTTCTGTTGAATGCTTGTAAGTAGCTAAAGGCACTTTCAAAGGAAAGTGATTTTCTCTGAAAGGACAGCATTTAGAAAGTGAAGCAACACTCCATTCACTTCGCACAGTGAATAGAAGTGTTGGAACAGACTGCTTCTCTTTCAGAGAAACGCATGTGAATTTCTGTTCAATGTTTGTAAGTAGCTTAAGGCACTTTCAAAGGAAAGTGATTTTTTCTCACAGGACAGCATTTAGAAAGTGAAGCAACACTCCATTCACTTCGCACAGTGAATTGAAGTGTTGGAACAGACTGCTTCTCTTTCAGAGAAACGCATGTGAGTTTTTTGTGAAAGCTTGTAAGTAGCTTAAGGCACTTTCAAATGAAAGTGATTTTCTCTGACAGGACAGCATTTAGAAAGTGAAGCAACACTCCATTCACTTCGCACAGTGAATTGAAGTCTTGGAACAGACTGCTTCTCTTACAGGGAAACACATGTGAATTTCTGTTGAATGCTTGTAAGTAGCTTAAGGCACTTTCAAAGGAAAGTGATTTTCTCTGAAAGGACAGCATTTAGAAAGTGAAGTAACACTCCCTTCACTTCGCACAGTGAATTGAAGTGTTGGAACAGACTACTTCTCTTTCAGGGAAACGCATGTGAATTTCCGTTGAATGCTTGTAAGTAGCTTAAGGTACTTTCAAAGGAAAGTGATTTTCTCTGAAAGGACAGCATTTAGAAAGTGAAGCAACACTCCATTCACTTCAAACAGTGAATTGAAGTGTTGGAACAGACTGCTTCTCTTTCAGAGAAACGCATGTGAATTTCTGTTCAATGCTTGTAAGTAGCATAAGGCACTTTCAAAGGAAAGTGATTTTCTCTGAAAGGACAGCATTTAGAAAGTGAAGCAACACTCCATTCACTTCGCACAGTGAATTGAAGTGTTGGAACAGACTGCTTCTCTTTCAGAGGAGCGCATGTGAGTTTTTTGTGAAAGCTTGTAAGTAGCTTAAGGCACTTTCAAAGGAAAGTGATTTTCTCTGAAAGGACAGCATTTAGAAAGTGAAGCAACACTCCATTCACTTCGCACAGTGAATTGAAGTGTTGGAACAGACTGCTTCTCTTACAGAGAAACGCATGTGAATTTCTGTTCAATGCTTATAAGTAGCTTAAGGCACTTTCCAAGGAAAGTGATTTTCTCTGAAAGGACAGCATTTAGAAAGTGAAGCAACACTCCATTCACTTCGCACAGTGAATTGAAGTGTTGGAACAGACTGCTTCTCTTTCAGAGAAACGCATGTGAGTTTTTTGTGAAAGCTTGTAAGTAGCTTATGGCACTTTTAAAGGAAAGTGATTTTCTGTGAAAGGACAGCATTTAGAAAGTGAAGCAACACTCCATTCACTTCGCACAGTGAATTGAAGTGTAGGAACAGACTGCTTTTCTTTCAGAGAAACGCATGTGAATTTCTGTTGAATGCTTGTAAGTAGCTTAAGGCACTTTCAAAGGAAAGTGATTTTCTCTGAAAGGACAGCATTTAGAAAGTGAAGCAACACTCCATTCTCTTCACACAGTGAATTGAAGTGTTGGAACAGACTGCTTCTCTTTCAGGGAAATGCATGTGAATTTCTGTTGAATGCTTGTAAGTAGCTTAAGGCACTTTCAAAGGAAGGTGATTTTCTCTGAAAGGACAGCATTTAGAAAGTGAAGCAACACTCCATTCACTTCGCACAGTGAATTGAAGTGTTGGAACAGACTGCTTCTCTTTCAGAGAAACGGATGTGAATTTTTGTGAAAGCTTGTAAGTAGCTTAAGGCACTTTCAAAGGAAAGTGATTTTCTCTGAAAGGACAGCATTTAGAAAGTGAAGCAACACTCCATTCACTTCGCACAGTGAATTGAAGTGTTGGAACAGACTGCTTCTCTTTCAGAAAAACGCATGTGAATTTCTGTTGAATGCTTGTAAGTAGCTGAAGGCACTTTCAAAGGAAAGTGGTTTTCTCTGAAAGGACAGCATTTAGAAAGTGAAGCAACACTCCATTCACTTCGCACAGTGAATTGAAGTGTTGGAACAGACTGCTTCTCTTTCAGAGAAACGCATGTGAGTTTTTTGTGAAAGCTTGTAAGTAGCTTAAGGCACTTTCAAAAGAAAGTGATTTTCTCTGAAAGGACAGCATTTAGAAAGTGAAGCAACACTCCATTCACTTCGCACAGTGAATTGAAATGTTGGAACAGACTGCTTCTCTTTCAGAGAAACGGATGCGAGTTTTTTGTGAAAGCTTGTAAGTACCTTAAGGCACTTTCAAAGGAAAGTGATTTTCTCTGACAGGACAGCATTTAGAAAGTGAAGCAACACTCCATTCACTTCGCACAGTGAATTGAAGTGTTGGAACAGACTGCTTCTCTTTCAGAGAAACGCATGTGAATTTCTGTTGAATGCTTGTAAGTAGCTTAAGGCACTTTCAAAGGAAAGTGAATTTCTCTGAAAGGACAGCATTTAGAAAGTGAAGCAACACTCCATTCACTTCGCAGAGTGAATTGAAGTGTTGGAACAGACTGCTTCTCTTTCAGAGAAACGGATGTGAGTTTTTTGTGAAAGCTTGTAAGTAGCTTAAGGCAATTTCAAAGAAAGTGATTTTCTCTGACAGGACAGCATTTAGAAAGTGAAGCAACACTCCATTCACTTCGCACAGTGAATTGAAGTGTTGGAACAGACGGCTTCTATTTCAGAGAAACGGATGTGAGTTTTTTGTGAGTGCTTGTAAGTAGCTTAAGGCACTTTCAAAGGAAAGTGATTTTCTCTGAAAGGACAGCATTTAGAAAGTGAAGCAACACTCCATTCACTTCGCACAGTGAATTGAAGTGTTGGAACAGACTGCTTCTCTTTCAGAGAAACGCATGTGAATTTCTGTTGAATGCTTGTAAGTAGCTTAAGGCACTTTCAAAGGAAAGTGATTTTCTCTGACAGGACAGCATTTAGAAAGTGAAGCAACACTCCATTCACTTCGCACAGTGAATTGAAGTGTTGGAACAGACTGCTTCTCTTCCAGAGAAACGCATGTGAGTTTTTTGTAAAAGCTTGTAAGTAGCTTAAGGCACTTTCAAAGGAAAGTGATTTTCTCTGACATGACAGCATTTAGAAAGTGAAGCAACACTCATTTCACTTCGCACAGTGAATTGAAGTGTTGGAACAGACTGCTTCTCTTTCAGAGAAACGCATGTGAATTTCTGTTGAATGCTTGTAAGTAGCTTAAGGCGCTTTCAAAGTAAAGTAATTTTCTCTGAAAGGACAGCATTTAGAAAGTGAAGCAACACTCCATTCACTTCGCACAGTGAAATGAAGTGTTGGAACAGACTGCTTCTCTTTCAGAGAAACGCATGTGAATTTCTGCTCAATGCTTGTAAGTAGCTTAAGGCACTTTCAAAGGAAAGTGATTTTCTCTGAAAGGACAGCATTTAGAAAGTGAAGCAACACTCCATTCACTTCGCACAGTGAATTGAAGTGTTGGAACAGACTGCTTCTCTTTCAGAGAAACGGATGTGAGTTTTTTGTGAAAGCTTGTAAGTAGCTTAAGGCACTTTCAAAGGAAAGTGATTTTCTCTGAAAGGACAGCATTTAGAAAGTGAAGCAACACTCCATTCACTTCAAACAGTGAATTGAAGTGTTGGAACAGACAGCTTCTCTTTCAGAGAAACGCATGTGAATTTCTGTTGAATGCTTGTAAGTAGCTTAAGGCACTTTCAAGGGAAAGTGATTTTCTCTGACAGGACAGCATTTAGAAAGTGAAGCAACACTCCATTCACTTCGCACAGTGAATTGAAGTGTTGGAACAGACTGCTTCTCTTTCAGAGAAACGGATGTGAGTTTATTGTGAAAGCTTGTAAGTAGCTTAAGGCACTTTCAAAGGAAAGTGATTTTCTCTGACAGGACAGCATTTAGAAAGTGAAGCAACACTCCATTCACTTCGCACAGTGAATTGAAGTGTTGGAACAGACTGCTTCTCTTTCAGAGAAACGCATGTGAATTTCTGTTGAATGCTTGTAAGTAGCTTAAGGCACTTTCAAAGGAAAGTGATTTTCTCTGAAAGGACAGCATTTAGAAAGTGAAGCAATATTCCATTCACTTCGAACAGTGAACTGAAGTGTTGGAACAGACTGCTTCTCTCTCAGAGAAACGCATGTGAATTTCTGTTGAATGCTTATAAGTAGCTTAAGGCACTTTCAAAGGAAAGTGATTTTCTCTGAAAGGACACCATTTAGAAAGTGAAGCAACACTCCATTCACTTCGCACAGTGAATTGAATTGTTGGAACAGACTGCTTCTCTTTCAGAGAAACGCATGTGAATTTCTGTTGAATGCTTGTAAGTAGCTTAAGGCACTTTCAAAGGAAAGTGATTTTCTCTGAAAGGACAGCATTTAGAAAGTGAAGCAACCCTCCATTCACTTCGCACAGTGAATTGAAGTGTTGGAACAGACTGCTTCTCTTTCAGAGAAACGGATGTGAGTTTTTTGTGAAAGTTTGTAAGTAGCTTAAGGCAGTTTCAAAGGAAAGTGATTTTCTCTGAAAGGACAGCATTTAGAAAGTGAAGCAACACTCCATTCACGTCGCACAGTGAATTGAAGTGTTGGAACAGACTGCTTCTCTTTCAGAGAAACGGATGTGAGTTTTTTGTGAAAGCTTGTAAGTAGCTTAAGGCACTTTCAAAGAAAGTGATTTTCTCTGACAGGACAGCATTTAGAAAGTGAAGCAACACTCCATTCCCTTCGCACAGTGAATTGAAGTTTTGGAACAGACTGCTTCTCTTTCAGAGAAACGCATGTGAATTTCTGTTGAATGCTTGTAAGTAGCTTAAGGCACTTTCAAAGGAAAGTGATTTTCTCTGAAAGGACAGCATTTGGAAAATGAAGCAACACTCCATTCACTTCGCACAGTGAATTGAAGTGTTGGAACAGACTGCTTCTCTTTCAGAGAAACGCATGTGAATTTCTGTTGAATGCTTGTAAGTAGCTTAAGGCACTTTCAAAGGAAAGTGATTTTCTCTGAAAGGACAGCATTTAGAAAGTGAAGCAATATTCCATTCACTTCGAACAGTGAACTGAAGTGTTGGAACAGACTGCTTCTCTCTCAGAGAAACGCATGTGAATTTCTGTTGAATGCTTATAAGTAGCTTAAGGCACTTTCAAAGGAAAGTGATTTTCTCTGAAAGGACACCATTTAGAAAGTGAAGCAACACTCCATTCACTTCGCACAGTGAATTGAAGTGTTGGAACAGACTGCTTCTCTTTCAGAGAAACGCATGTGAATTTCTGTTGAATGCTTGTAAGTAGCTTAAGGCACTTTCAAAGGAAAGTGATTTTCTCTGAAAGGACAGCATTTAGAAAGTAAAGCAACACTCCATTCACTTCGCACAGTGAATTGAAGTGTTGGAACAGACTGCTTCTCTTTCAGAGAAACGGATGTGAGTTTTTTGTGAAAGCTTGTAAGTAGCTTAAGGCACTTTCAAAGGAAAGTGATTTTCTCTGACAGGACAGCATTTAGAAAGTGAAGCAACACTCCATTCACTTCGCACAGTGAATTGAAGTGTTGGAACAGACTGCTTCTCTTTCAGAGAAACGGATGTGAGTTTTTTGTGAAAGCTTGTAAGTAGCTTAAGGCACTTTCAAAGAAAGTGATTTTCTCTGACAGGACAGCATTTAGAAAGTGAAGCAACACTCCATTCACTTCGCACAGTGAATTGAAGTGTTGGAACAGACTGCTTCTCTTTCAGAGAAACGCATGTGAATTTCTGTTGAATGCTTGTAAGTAGCTAAAGGCACTTTCAAAGGAAAGTGATTTTCTCTGAAAGGACAGCATTTAGAAAGTGAAGCAACACTCCATTCACTTCGCACAGTGAATTGAAGTGTTGGAACAGACTGCTTCTCTTTCAGAGGAGCGCATGTGAGTTTTTTGTGAAAGCTTGTAAGTAGCTTAAGGCACTTTCAAAGGAAAGTGATTTTCTCTGAAAGGACAGCATTTAGAAAGTGAAGCAACACTCCATTCACTTCGCACAGTGAATTGAAGTGTTGGAACAGACTGCTTCTCTTACAGAGAAATGCATGTGAATTTCTGTTCAATGCTTATAAGTAGCTTAAGGCACTTTCCAAGGAAAGTGATTTTCTCTGAAAGGACAGCATTTAGAAAGTGAAGCAACACTCCATTCACTTCGCACAGTGAATTGAAGTGTTGGAACAGACTGCTTCTCTTTCAGAGGAGCGCATGTGAGTTTTTTGTGAAAGCTTGTAAGTAGCTTATGGCACTTTTAAAGGAAAGTGATTTTCTGTGAAAGGACAGCATTTAGAAAGTGAAGCAACACTCCATTCACTTCGCACAGTGAATTGAAGTGTAGGAACAGACTGCTTTTCTTTCAGAGAAACGCATGTGAATTTCTGTTGAATGCTTGTAAGTAGCTTAAGGCACTTTCAAAGGAAAGTGATTTTCTCTGAAAGGACAGCATTTAGAAAGTGAAGCAACACTCCATTCTCTTCGCACAGTGAATTGAAGTGTTGGAACAGACTGCTTCTCTTTCAGGGAAATGCATGTGAATTTCTGTTGAATGCTTGTAAGTAGCTTAAGGCACTTTCAAAGGAAGGTGATTTTCTCTGAAAGGACAGCATTTAGAAAGTGAAGCAACACTCCATTCACTTCGCACAGTGAATTGAAGTGTTGGAACAGACTGCTTCTCTTTCAGAGAAACGGATGTGAATTTTTGTGAAAGCTTGTAAGTAGCTTAAGACACTTTCAAAGGAAAGTGATTTTCTCTGAAAGGACAGCATTTAGAAAGTGAAGCAACACTCCATTCACTTCGCACAGTGAATTGAAGTGTTGGAACAGACTGCTTCTCTTTCAGAAAAACGCATGTGAATTTCTGTTGAATGCTTGTAAGTAGCTGAAGGCACTTTCAAAGGAAAGTGGTTTTCTCTGAAAGGACAGCATTTAGAAAGTGAAGCAACACTCCATTCACTTCGCACAGTGAATTGAAGTGTTGGAACAGACTGCTTCTCTTTCAGAGAAACGGATGCGAGTTTTTTGTGAAAGCTTGTAAGTACCTTAAGGCACTTTCAAAGGAAAGTGATTTTCTCTGACAGGACAGCATTTAGAAAGTGAAGCAACACTCCATTCACTTCGCACAGTGAATTGAAGTGTTGGAACAGACTGCTTCTCTTTCAGAGAAACGCATGTGAATTTCTGTTGAATGCTTGTAAGTAGCTTAAGGCACTTTCAAAGGAAAGTGAATTTCTCTGAAAGGACAGCATTTAGAAAGTGAAGCAACACTCCATTCACTTCGCAGAGTGAATTGAAGTGTTGGAACAGACTGCTTCTCTTTCAGAGAAACGGATGTGAGTTTTTTGTGAAAGCTTGTAAGTAGCTTAAGGCAATTTCAAAGAAAGTGATTTTCTCTGACAGGACAGCATTTAGAAAGTGAAGCAACACTCCATTCACTTCGCACAGTGAATTGAAGTGTTGGAACAGACGGCTTCTATTTCAGAGAAACGGATGTGAATTTTTTGTGAGTGCTTGTAAGTAGCTTAAGGCACTTTCAAAGGAAAGTGATTTTCTCTGAAAGGACAGCATTTAGAAAGTGAAGCAACACTCCATTCACTTCGCACAGTGAATTGAAGTGTTGGAACAGACTGCTTCTCTTTCAGAGAAACGCATGTGAATTTCTGTTGAATGCTTGTAAGTAGCTTAAGGCACTTTCAAAGGAAAGTGATTTTCTCTGACAGGACAGCATTTAGAAAGTGAAGCAACACTCCATTCACTTCGCACAGTGAATTGAAGTGTTGGAACAGACTGCTTCTCTTCCAGAGAAACGCATGTGAGTTTTTTGTAAAAGCTTGTAAGTAGCTTAAGGCACTTTCAAAGGAAAGTGATTTTCTCTGACATGACAGCATTTAGAAAGTGAAGCAACACTCATTTCACTTCGCACAGTGAATTGAAGTGTTGGAACAGACTGCTTCTCTTTCAGAGAAACGCATGTGAATTTCTGTTGAATGCTTGTAAGTAGCTTAAGGCGCTTTCAAAGGAAAGTAATTTTCTCTGAAAGGACAGCATTTAGAAAGTGAAGCAACACTCCATTCACTTCGCACAGTGAAATGAAGTGTTGGAACAGACTGCTTCTCTTTCAGAGAAACGCATGTGAATTTCTGTTCAATGCTTGTAAGTAGCTTAAGGCACTTTCAAAGGAAAGTGATTTTCTCTGAAAGGACAGCATTTAGAAAGTGAAGCAACACTCCATTCACTTCGCACAGTGAATTGAAGTGTTGGAACAGACTGCTTCTCTTTCAGAGAAACGGATGTGAGTTTTTTGTGAAAGCTTGTAAGTAGCATAAGGCACTTTCAAAGGAAAGTGATTTTCTCTGAAAGGACAGCATTTAGAAAGTGAAGCAACACTCCATTCACTTCAAACAGTGAATTGAAGTGTTGGAACAGACAGCTTCTCTTTCAGAGAAACGCATGTGAATTTCTGTTGAATGCTTGTAAGTAGCTTAAGGCACTTTCAAGGGAAAGTGATTTTCTCTGACAGGACAGCATTTAGAAAGTGAAGCAACACTCCATTCACTTCGCACAGTGAATTGAAGTGTTGGAACAGACTGCTTCTCTTTCAGAGAAACGGATGTGAGTTTATTGTGAAAGCTTGTAAGTAGCTTAAGGCACTTTCAAAGGAAAGTGATTTTCTCTGACAGGACAGCATTTAGAAAGTGAAGCAACACTCCATTCACTTCGCACAGTGAATTGAAGTGTTGGAACAGACTGCTTCTCTTTCAGAGAAACGCATGTGAATTTCTGTTGAATGCTTGTAAGTAGCTTAAGGCACTTTCAAAGGAAAGTGATTTTCTCTGAAAGGACAGCATTTAGAAAGTGAAGCAATATTCCATTCACTTCGAACAGTGAACTGAAGTGTTGGAACAGACTGCTTCTCTCTCAGAGAAACGCATGTGAATTTCTGTTGAATGCTTATAAGTAGCTTAAGGCACTTTCAAAGGAAAGTGATTTTCTCTGAAAGGACACCATTTAGAAAGTGAAGCAACACTCCATTCACTTCGCACAGTGAATTGAATTGTTGGAACAGACTGCTTCTCTTTCAGAGAAACGCATGTGAATTTCTGTTGAATGCTTGTAAGTAGCTTAAGGCACTTTCAAAGGAAAGTGATTTTCTCTGAAAGGACAGCATTTAGAAAGTGAAGCAACCCTCCATTCACTTCGCACAGTGAATTGAAGTGTTGGAACAGACTGCTTCTCTTTCAGAGAAACGGATGTGAGTTTTTTGTGAAAGTTTGTAAGTAGCTTAAGGCAGTTTCAAAGGAAAGTGATTTTCTCTGAAAGGACAGCATTTAGAAAGTGAAGCAACACTCCATTCACGTCGCACAGTGAATTGAAGTGTTGGAACAGACTGCTTCTCTTTCAGAGAAACGGATGTGAGTTTTTTGTGAAAGCTTGTAAGTAGCTTAAGGCACTTTCAAAGAAAGTGATTTTCTCTGACAGGACAGCATTTAGAAAGTGAAGCAACACTCCATTCCCTTCGCACAGTGAATTGAAGTGTTGGAACAGACTGCTTCTCTTTCAGAGAAACGCATGTGAATTTCTGTTGAATGCTTGTAAGTAGCTTAAGGCACTTTCAAAGGAAAGTGATTTTCTCTGAAAGGACAGCATTTGGAAATGAAGCAACACTCCATTCACTTCGCACAGTGAATTGAAGTGTTGGAACAGACTGCTTCTCTTTCAGAGAAACGCATGTGAATTTCTGTTGAATGCTTGTAAGTAGCTTAAGGCACTTTCAAAGGAAAGTGATTTTCTCTGAAAGGACAGCATTTAGAAAGTGAAGCAATATTCCATTCACTTCGAACAGTGAACTGAAGTGTTGGAACAGACTGCTTCTCTCTCAGAGAAACGCATGTGAATTTCTGTTGAATGCTTATAAGTAGCTTAAGGCACTTTCAAAGGAAAGTGATTTTCTCTGAAAGGACACCATTTAGAAAGTGAAGCAACACTCCATTCACTTCGCACAGTGAATTGAAGTGTTGGAACAGACTGCTTCTCTTTCAGAGAAACGCATGTGAATTTCTGTTGAATGCTTGTAAGTAGCTTAAGGCACTTTCAAAGGAAAGTGATTTTCTCTGAAAGGACAGCATTTAGAAAGTGAAGCAACACTCCATTCACTTCGCACAGTGAATTGAAGTGTTGGAACAGACTGCTTCTCTTTCAGAGAAACGGATGTGAGTTTTTTGTGAAAGCTTGTAAGTAGCTTAAGGCACTTTCAAAGGAAAGTGATTTTCTCTGAAAGGACAGCATTTAGAAAGTGAAGCAACACTCCATTCACGTCGCACAGTGAATTGAAGTGTTGGAACAGACTGCTTCTCTTTCAGAGAAACGGATGTGAGTTTTTTGTGAAAGCTTGTAAGTAGCTTAAGGCACTTTCAAAGAAAGTGATTTTCTCTGACAGGACAGCATTTAGAAAGTGAAGCAACACTCCATTCACTTCGCACAGTGAATTGAAGTGTTGGAACAGACTGCTTCTCTTTCAGAGAAATGCATGTGAATTTCTGTTGAATGCTTGTAAGTAGCTAAAGGCACTTTCAAAGGAAAGTGATTTTCTCTGAAAGGACAGCATTTAGAAAGTGAAGCAACACTCCATTCACTTCGCACAGTGAATTGAAGTGTTGGAACAGACTGCTTCTCTTTCAGAGAAACGCATGTGAATTTCTGTTCAATGTTTGTAAGTAGCTTAAGGCACTTTCAAAGGAAAGTGATTTTTTCTCACAGGACAGCATTTAGAAAGTGAAGCAACACTCCATTCACTTCGCACAGTGAATTGAAGTGTTGGAACAGACTGCTTCTCTTTCAGAGAAACGCATGTGAGTTTTTTGTGAAAGCTTGTAAGTAGCTTAAGGCACTTTCAAATGAAAGTGATTTTCTCTGACAGGACAGCATTTAGAAAGTGAAGCAACACTCCATTCACTTCGCACAGTGAATTGAAGTGTTGGAACAGACTGCTTCTCTTACAGAGAAACACATGTGAATTTCTGTTGAATGCTTGTAAGTAGCTTAAGGCACTTTCAAAGGAAAGTGATTTTCTCTGAAAGGACAGCATTTAGAAAGTGAAGTAACACTCCCTTCACTTCGCAAAGTGAATTGAAGTGTTGGAACAGACTGCTTCTCTTTCAGGGAAACGCATGTGAATTTCTGTTGAATGCTTGTAAGTAGCTTAAGGTACTTTCAAAGGAAAGTGATTTTCTCTGAAAGGACAGCATTTAGAAAGTGAAGCAACACTCCATTCACTTCAAACAGTGAATTGAAGTGTTGGAACAGACTGCTTCTCTTTCAGAGAAACGCATGTGAATTTCTGTTCAATGCTTGTAAGTAGCATAAGGCACTTTCAAAGGAAAGTGATTTTCTCTGAAAGGACAGCATTTAGAAAGTGAAGCAACACTCCATTCACTTCGCACAGTGAATTGAAGTGTTGGAACAGACTGCTTCTCTTTCAGAGGAGCGCATGTGAGTTTTTTGTGAAAGCTTGTAAGTAGCTTAAGGCACTTTCAAAGGAAAGTGATTTTCTCTGAAAGGACAGCATTTAGAAAGTGAAGCAACACTCCATTCACTTCAAACAGTGAATTGAAGTGTTGGAACAGACTGCTTCTCTTTCAGAGAAACGCATGTGAATTTCTGTTCAATGCTTGTAAGTAGCATAAGGCACTTTCAAAGGAAAGTGATTTTCTCTGAAAGGACAGCATTTAGAAAGTGAAGCAACACTCCATTCACTTCGCACAGTGAATTGAAGTGTTGGAACAGACTGCTTCTCTTTCAGAGGAGCGCATGTGAGTTTTTTGTGAAAGCTTGTAAGTAGCTTAAGGCACTTTCAAAGGAAAGTGATTTTCTCTGAAAGGACAGCATTTAGAAAGTGAAGCAACACTCCATTCACTTCGCACAGTGAATTGAAGTGTTGGAACAGACTGCTTCTCTTACAGAGAAACGCATGTGAATTTCTGTTCAATGCTTATAAGTAGCTTAAGGCACTTTCCAAGGAAAGTGATTTTCTCTGAAAGGACAGCATTTAGAAAGTGAAGCAACACTCCATTCACTTCGCACAGTGAATTGAAGTGTTGGAACAGACTGCTTCTCTTTCAGAGAAACGCATGTGAGTTTTTTGTGAAAGCTTGTAAGTAGCTTATGGCACTTTTAAAGGAAAGTGATTTTCTGTGAAAGGACAGCATTTAGAAAGTGAAGCAACACTCCATTCACTTCGCACAGTGAATTGAAGTGTAGGAACAGACTGTTTTTCTTTCAGAGAAACGCATGTGAATTTCTGTTGAATGCTTGTAAGTAGCTTAAGGCACTTTCAAAGGAAAGTGATTTTCTCTGAAAGGACAGCATTTAGAAAGTAAAGCAACACTCCATTCTCTTCGCACAGTGAATTGAAGTGTTGGAACAGACTGCTTCTCTTTCAGGGAAATGCATGTGAATTTCTGTTGAATGCTTGTAAGTAGCTTAAGGCACTTTCAAAGGAAGGTGATTTTCTCTGAAAGGACAGCATTTAGAAAGTGAAGCAACACTCCATTCACTTCGCACAGTGAATTGAAGTGTTGGAACAGACTGCTTCTCTTTCAGAGAAACGCATGTGAATTTCTGTTGAATGCTTGTAAGTAGCTTAAGGCACTTTCAAAGGAAAGTGAATTTCTCTGAAAGGACAGCATTTAGAAAGTGAAGCAACACTCCATTCACTTCGCAGAGTGAATTGAAGTGTTGGAACAGACTGCTTCTCTTTCAGAGAAACGGATGTGAGTTTTTTGTGAAAGCTTGTAAGTAGCTTAAGGCACTTTCAAAGAAAGTGATTTTCTCTGACAGGACAGCATTTAGAAAGTGAAGCAACACTCCATTCACTTCGCACAGTGAATTGAAGTGTTGGAACAGACTGCTTCTCTTTCAGAGAAACGCATGTGAATTTCTGTTGAATGCTTGTAAGTAGCTAAAGGCACTTTCAAAGGAAAGTGATTTTCTCTGAAAGGACAGCATTTAGAAAGTGAAGCAACACTCCATTCACTTCGCACAGTGAATTGAAGTGTTGGAACAGACTGCTTCTCTTTCAGAGAAACGCATGTGAATTTCTGTTCAATGTTTGTAAGTAGCTTAAGGCACTTTCAAAGGAAAGTGATTTTTTCTCACAGGACAGCATTTAGAAAGTGAAGCAACACTCCATTCACTTCGCACAGTGAATTGAAGTGTTGGAACAGACTGCTTCTCTTTCAGAGGAGCGCATGTGAGTTTTTTGTGAAAGCTTGTAAGTAGCTTAAGGCACTTTCAAAGGAAAGTGATTTTCTCTGAAAGGACAGCATTTAGAAAGTGAAGCAACACTCCATTCACTTCGCACAGTGAATTGAAGTGTTGGAACAGACTGCTTCTCTTACAGAGAAACGCATGTGAATTTCTGTTCAATGCTTGTAAGTAGCTTAAGGCACTTTCCAAGGAAAGTGATTTTCTCTGAAAGGACAGCATTTAGAAAGTGAAGCAACACTCCCTTCACTTCGCACAGTGAATTGAAGTGTTGGAACAGACTGCTTCTCTTTCAGAGAAACGCATGTGAGTTTTTTGTGAAAGCTTGTAAGTAGCTTATGGCACTTTTAAAGGAAAGTGATTTTCTGTGAAAGGACAGCATTTAGAAAGTGAAGCAACACTCCATTCACTTCGCACAGTGAATTGAAGTGTAGGAACAGACTGTTTTTCTTTCAGAGAAACGCATGTGAATTTCTGTTGAATGCTTGTAAGTAGCTTAAGGCACTTTCAAAGGAAAGTGATTTTCTCTGAAAGGACAGCATTTAGAAAGTAAAGCAACACTCCATTCTCTTCGCACAGTGAATTGAAGTGTTGGAACAGACTGCTTCTCTTTCAGGGAAATGCATGTGAATTTCTGTTGAATGCTTGTAAGTAGCTTAAGGCACTTTCAAAGGAAGGTGATTTTCTCTGAAAGGACAGCATTTAGAAAGTGAAGCAACACTCCATTCACTTCGCACAGTGAATTGAAGTGTTGGAACAGACTGCTTCTCTTTCAGAGAAACGCATGTGAATTTCTGTTGAATGCTTGTAAGTAGCTTAAGGCACTTTCAAAGGAAAGTGAATTTCTCTGAAAGGACAGCATTTAGAAAGTGAAGCAACACTCCATTCACTTCGCAGAGTGAATTGAAGTGTTGGAACAGACTGCTTCTCTTTCAGAGAAACGGATGTGAGTTTTTTGTGAAAGCTTGTAAGTAGCTTAAGGCAATTTCAAAGAAAGTGATTTTCTCTGACAGGACAGCATTTAGAAAGTGAAGCAACACTCCATTCACTTCGCACAGTGAATTGAAGTGTTGCAACAGACTGCTTCTCTTTCAGAGAAACGCATGTGAATTTCTGTTGAATGCTTGTAAGTAGCTTAAGGCACTTTCAAAGGAAAGTGATTTTCTCTGACAGGACAGCATTTAGAAAGTGAAGCAACACTCCATTCACTTCGCACAGTGAATTGAAGTGTTGGAACAGACTGCTTCTCTTTCAGAGAAACGCATGTGAATTTCTGTTGAATGCTTGTAAGTAGCTTAAGGCACTTTCAAAGGAAAGTGATTTTCTCTGACAGGACAGCATTTAGAAAGTGAAGCAACACTCCATTCACTTCGCACAGTGAATTGAAGTGTTGGAACAGACTGCTTCTCTTCCAGAGAAACGCATGTGAGTTTTTTGTAAAAGCTTGTAAGTAGCTTAAGGCACTTTCAAAGGAAAGTGATTTTCTCTGACATGACAGCATTTAGAAAGTGAAGCAACACTCATTTCACTTCGCACAGTGAATTGAAGTGTTGGAACAGACTGCTTCTCTTTCAGAGAAACGCATGTGAATTTCTGTTGAATGCTTGTAAGTAGCTTAAGGCGCTTTCAAAGGAAAGTAATTTTCTCTGAAAGGACAGCATTTAGAAAGTGAAGCAACACTCCATTCACTTCGCACAGTGAAATGAAGTGTTGGAACAGACTGCTTCTCTTTCAGAGAAACGCATGTGAATTTCTGTTCAATGCTTGTAAGTAGCTTAAGGCACTTTCAAAGGAAAGTGATTTTCTCTGAAAGGACAGCATTTAGAAAGTGAAGCAACACTCCATTCACTTCGCACAGTGAATTGAAGTGTTGGAACAGACTGCTTCTCTTTCAGAGAAACGGATGTGAGTTTATTGTGAAAGCTTGTAAGTAGCTTAAGGCACTTTCAAAGGAAAGTGATTTTCTCTGACAGGACAGCATTTAGAAAGTGAAGCAACACTCCATTCACTTCGCACAGTGAATTGAAGTGTTGGAACAGACTGCTTCTCTTTCAGAGAAACGCATGTGAATTTCTGTTGAATGCTTGTAAGTAGCTTAAGGCACTTTCAAAGGAAAGTGATTTTCTCTGAAAGGACAGCATTTAGAAAGTGAAGCAATATTCCATTCACTTCGAACAGTGAACTGAAGTGTTGGAACAGACTGCTTCTCTCTCAGAGAAACGCATGTGAATTTCTGTTGAATGCTTATAAGTAGCTTAAGGCACTTTCAAAGGAAAGTGATTTTCTCTGAAAGGACACCATTTAGAAAGTGAAGCAACACTCCATTCACTTCGCACAGTGAATTGAATTGTTGGAACAGACTGCTTCTCTTTCAGAGAAACGCATGTGAATTTCTGTTGAATGCTTGTAAGTAGCATAAGGCACTTTCAAAGGAAAGTGATTTTCTCTGAAAGGACAGCATTTAGAAAGTGAAGCAACCCTCCATTCACTTCGCACAGTGAATTGAAGTGTTGGAACAGACTGCTTCTCTTTCAGAGAAACGGATGTGAGTTTTTTGTGAAAGTTTGTAAGTAGCTTAAGGCAGTTTCAAAGGAAAGTGATTTTCTCTGAAAGGACAGCATTTAGAAAGTGAAGCAACACTCCATTCACGTCGCACAGTGAATTGAAGTGTTGGAACAGACTGCTTCTCTTTCAGAGAAACGGATGTGAGTTTTTTGTGAAAGCTTGTAAGTAGCTTAAGGCACTTTCAAAGAAAGTGATTTTCTCTGACAGGACAGCATTTAGAAAGTGAAGCAACACTCCATTCACTTCGCACAGTGAATTGAAGTGTTGGAACAGACTGCTTCTCTTTCAGAGAAACGCATGTGAATTTCTGTTGAATGCTTGTAAGTAGCTAAAGGCACTTTCAAAGGAAAGTGATTTTCTCTGAAAGGACAGCATTTAGAAAGTGAAGCAACACTCCATTCACTTCGCACAGTGAATTGAAGTGTTGGAACAGACTGCTTCTCTTTCAGAGAAACGCATGTGAATTTCTGTTCAATGTTTGTAAGCAGCTTAAGGCACTTTCAAAGGAAAGTGATTTTTTCTCACAGGAAAGCATTTAGAAAGTGAAGCAACACTCCATTCACTTCGCACAGTGAATTGAAGTGTTGGAACAGACTGCTTCTCTTTCAGAGAAACGCATGTGAGTTTTTTGTGAAAGCTTGTAAGTAGCTTAAGGCACTTTCAAATGAAAGTGATTTTCTCTGACAGGACAGCATTTAGAAAGTGAAGCAACACTCCATTCACTTCGCACAGTGAATTGAAGTGTTGGAACAGACTGCTTCTCTTACAGAGAAACACATGTGAATTTCTGTTGAATGCTTGTAAGTAGCTTAAGGCACTTTCAAAGGAAAGTGATTTTCTCTGAAAGGACAGCATTTAGAAAGTGAAGTAACACTCCCTTCACTTCGCAAAGTGAATTGAAGTGTTGGAACAGACTGCTTCTCTTTCAGGGAAACGCATGTGAATTTCTGTTGAATGCTTGTAAGTAGCTTAAGGTACTTTCAAAGGAAAGTGATTTTCTCTGAAAGGACAGCATTTAGAAAGTGAAGCAACACTCCATTCACTTCAAACAGTGAATTGAAGTGTTGGAACAGACTGCTTCTCTTTCAGAGAAACGCATGTGAATTTCTGTTCAATGCTTGTAAGTAGCATAAGGCACTTTCAAAGGAAAGTGATTTTCTCTGAAAGGACAGCATTTAGAAAGTGAAGCAACACTCCATTCACTTCGCACAGTGAATTGAAGTGTTGGAACAGCCTGCTTCTCTTTCAGAGGAGCGCATGTGAGTTTTTTGTGAAAGCTTGTAAGTAGCTTAAGGCACTTTCAAAGGAAAGTGATTTTCTCTGAAAGGACAGCATTTAGAAAGTGAAGCAACACTCCATTCACTTCAAACAGTGAATTGAAGTGTTGGAACAGACTGCTTCTCTTTCAGAGAAACGCATGTGAATTTCTGTTCAATGCTTGTAAGTAGCATAAGGCACTTTCAAAGGAAAGTGATTTTCTCTGAAAGGACAGCATTTAGAAAGTGAAGCAACACTCCATTCACTTCGCACAGTGAATTGAAGTGTTGGAACAGACTGCTTCTCTTTCAGAGAAACGCATGTGAGTTTTTTGTGAAAGCTTGTAAGTAGCTTATGGCACTTTTAAAGGAAAGTGATTTTCTGTGAAAGGACAGCATTTAGAAAGTGAAGCAACACTCCATTCACTTCGCACAGTGAATTGAAGTGTAGGAACAGACTGCTTTTCTTTCAGAGAAACGCATGTGAATTTCTGTTGAATGCTTGTAAGTAGCTTAAGGCACTTTCAAAGGAAAGTGATTTTCTCTGAAAGGACAGCATTTAGAAAGTAAAGCAACACTCCATTCTCTTCGCACAGTGAATTGAAGTGTTGGAACTGACTGCTTCTCTTTCAGGGAAATGCATGTGAATTTCTGTTGAATGCTTGTAAGTAGCTTAAGGCACTTTCAAAGGAAGGTGATTTTCTCTGAAAGGACAGCATTTAGAAAGTGAAGCAACACTCCATTCACTTCGCACAGTGAATTGAAGTGTTGGAACAGACTGCTTCTCTTTCAGAGAAACGGATGTGAATTTTTGTGAAAGCTTGTAAGTAGCTTAAGGCACTTTCAAAGGAAAGTGATTTTCTCTGAAAGGACAGCATTTAGAAAGTGAAGCAACACTCCATTCACTTCGCACAGTGAATTGAAGTGTTGGAACAGACTGCTTCTCTTTCAGAGAAACGCATGTGAGTTTTTTGTGAAAGCTTGTAAGTAGCTTAAGGCACTTTCAAAAGAAAGTGATTTTCTCTGAAAGAACAGCATTTAGAAAGTGAAGCAACACTCCATTCACTTCGCACAGTGAATTGAAGTGTTGGAACAGACTGCTTCTCTTACAGAGAAACGGATGCGAGTTTTTTGTGAAAGCTTGTAAGTACCTTAAGGCACTTTCAAAGGAAAGTGATTTTCTCTGACAGGACAGCATTTAGAAAGTGAAGCAACACTCCATTCACTTCGCACAGTGAATTGAAGTGTTGGAACAGACTGCTTCTCTTTCAGAGAAACGCATGTGAATTTCTGTTGAATGCTTGTAAGTAGCTTAAGGCACTTTCAAAGGAAAGTGATTTTCTCTGAAAGGACAGCATTTAGAAAGTGAAGCAACACTCCATTCACTTCGCACAGTGAATTGAAGTGTTGGAACAGACTGCTTCTCTTTCAGAGAAACGGATGTAAGTTTTTTGTGAAAGCTTGTAAGTAGCTTAAGGCAATTTCAAAGAAAGTGATTTTCTCTGACAGGACAGCATTTAGAAAGTGAAGCAACACTCCATTCACTTCGCACAGTGAATTGAAGTGTTGGAACAGACGGCTTCTATTTCAGAGAAACGGATGTAAGTTTTTTGTGAGTGCTTGTCAGTAGCTTAAGGCACTTTCAAAGGAAAGTGATTTTCTCTGAAAGGACAGCATTTAGAAAGTGAAGCAACACTCCATTCACTTCGCACAGTGAATTGAAGCGTTGGAACAGACTGCTACTCTTTCAGAGAAACGAATGTGAGTCTTTTGTGAAAGCTTGTAAGTAGCTTAAGGCACTTTCAAAGGAAAGTGATTTTCTCTGACAGGACAGCATTTAGAAATTGAAGCAATACTCCATTCACTTCGAACAGTGAATTGAAGTGTTGGAACAGACTGCTTCTCTTTCAGAGAAACGCATGTGAATTTCTGTTGAATGCTTGTAAGTAGCTTAAGGCACTTTCAAAGGAAAGTGATTTTCTCTGACAGGACAGCATTTAGAAAGTGAAGCAACACTCCATTCACTTCGCACAGTGAATTGAAGTGTTGGAACAGACTGCTTCTCTTTCAGAGAAACGCATGTGAATTTCTGTTGAATGCTTGTAAGTAGCTTAAGGCACTTTCAAAGGAAAGTGATTTTCATTGAAAGGACAGCATTTAGAAAGTGAAGCAACACTCCATTCACTTCGCACAGTGAATTGAAGTGTTGGAACAGACTGCTTCTCTTTCAGAGAAACGCATGTGAGTTTTTTGTAAAAGCTTGTAAGTAGCTTAAGGCACTTTCAAAGGAAAGTGATTTTCTCTGACAGGACAGCATTTAGAAAGTGAAGCAACACTCCATTCACTTCGCACAGTGAATTGAAGTGTTGGAACAGACTGCTTCTCTTTCAGAGAAACGCATGTGAGTTTTTTGTGAAAGCTTGTAAGAGCTTAAGGCACTTTCAAAGGAAAGTGATTTTCTCTGAAAGGACAGCATTTAGAAAGTGAAGCAACCCTCCATTCACTTCGCACAGTGAATTGAAGTGTTGGAACAGACTGCTTCTCTTTCAGAGAAACGGATGTGAGTTTTTTTGTGAAAACTTGTAAGTTGCTTAAGGTACTTTCAAAGGAAAGTGATTTTCTCTGACAGGACAGCATTTAGAAAGTGAAGCAACACTCCATTCACTTCGCACAGTGAATTGAAGTGTTGGAACAGACTGCTTCTCTTTCAGAGATACGCATGTGAATTTCTGTTGAATGCTTGTAAGTAGCTTAAGGCACTATCAAAGGAAAGTGATTTTCTCTGAAAGGACAGCATTTAGAAAGTGAAGCAACACTCCATTCACTTCGCACAGTGAATTGAAGTGTTGGAACAGACTGCTTCTCTTTCAGAGAAACGCATGTGAATTTCTGTTGAATGCTTGTAAGTAGCTTAAGGCACTTTCAAAGGAAAGTGATTTTCTCTGACAGGACAGCATTTAGAAAGTGAAGCAACACTCCATTCACTTCGCACAGTGAATTGAAGTGTTGGAACAGACTGCTTCTCTTCCAGAGAAACGCATGTGAGTTTTTTGTAAAAGCTTGTAAGTAGCTTAAGGCACTTTCAAAGGAAAGTGATTTTCTCTGACATGACAGCATTTAGAAAGTGAAGCAACACTCATTTCACTTCGCACAGTGAATTGAAGTGTTGGAACAGACTGCTTCTCTTTCAGAGAAACGCATGTGAATTTCTGTTGAATGCTTGTAAGTAGCTTAAGGCGCTTTCAAAGGAAAGTAATTTTCTCTGAAAGGACAGCATTTAGAAAGTGAAGCAACACTCCATTCACTTCGCACAGTGAAATGAAGTGTTGGAACAGACTGCTTCTCTTTCAGAGAAACGCATGTGAATTTCTGTTCAATGCTTGTAAGTAGCTTAAGGCACTTTCAAAGGAAAGTGATTTTCTCTGAAAGGACAGCATTTAGAAAGTGAAGCAACACTCCATTCACTTCGCACAGTGAATTGAAGTGTTGGAACAGACTGCTTCTCTTTCAGAGAAACGGATGTGAGTTTTTTGTGAAAGCTTGTAAGTAGCTTAAGGCACTTTCAAAGGAAAGTGATTTTCTCTGAAAGGACAGCATTTAGAAAGTGAAGCAACACTCCATTCACTTCAAACAGTGAATTGAAGTGTTGGAACAGACAGCTTCTCTTTCAGAGAAACGCATGTGAATTTCTGTTGAATGCTTGTAAGTAGCTTAAGGCACTTTCAAGGGAAAGTGATTTTCTCTGACAGGACAGCATTTAGAAAGTGAAGCAACACTCCATTCACTTCGCACAGTGAATTGAAGTGTTGGAACAGACTGCTTCTCTTTCAGAGAAACGGATGTGAGTTTTTTGTGACAGCTTGTAAGTAGCTTAAGGCACTTTCAAAGGAAAGTGATTTTCTCTGACAGGACAGCATTTAGAAAGTGAAGCAACACTCCATTCACTTCGCACAGTGAATTGAAGTGTTGGAACAGACTGCTTCTCTTTCAGAGAAACGCATGTGAGTTTTTTGTGAAAGCTTGTAAGAGCTTAAGGCACTTTCAAAGGAAAGTGATTTTCTATGAAAGGACAGCATTTAGAAAGTGAAGCAACCCTCCATTCACTTCGCACAGTGAATTGAAGTGTTGGAACAGACTGCTTCTCTTTCAGAGAAACGGATGTGAGTTTTTTGTGAAAAGTTGTAAGTTGCTTAAGGCACTTTCAAAGGAAAGTGATTTTCTCTGACAGGACAGCATTTAGAAAGTGAAGCAACACTCCATTCACTTCGCACAGTGAATTGAAGTGTTGGAACAGACTGCTTCTCTTTCAGAGATACGCATGTGAATTTCTGTTGAATGCTTGTAAGTAGCTTAAGGCACTATCAAAGGAAAGTGATTTTCTCTGAAAGGACAGCATTTAGAAAGTGAAGCAACACTCCATTCACTTCGCACAGTGAATTGAAGTGTTGGAACAGACTGCTTCTCTTTCAGAGAAACGCATGTGAATTTCTGTTGAATGCTTGTAAGTAGCTTAAGGCACTTTCAAAGGAAAGTGATTTTCTCTGACAGGACAGCATTTAGAAAGTGAAGCAACACTCCATTCACTTCGCACAGTGAATTGAAGTGTTGGAACAGACTGCTTCTCTTCCAGAGAAACGCATGTGAGTTTTTTGTAAAAGCTTGTAAGTAGCTTAAGGCACTTTCAAAGGAAAGTGATTTTCTCTGACATGACAGCATTTAGAAAGTGAAGCAACACTCATTTCACTTCGCACAGTGAATTGAAGTGTTGGAACAGACTGCTTCTCTTTCAGAGAAACGCATGTGAATTTCTGTTGAATGCTTGTAAGTAGCTTAAGGCGCTTTCAAAGGAAAGTAATTTTCTCTGAAAGGACAGCATTTAGAAAGTGAAGCAACACTCCATTCACTTCGCACAGTGAAATGAAGTGTTGGAACAGACTGCTTCTCTTTCAGAGAAACGCATGTGAATTTCTGTTCAATGCTTGTAAGTAGCTTAAGGCACTTTCAAAGGAAAGTGATTTTCTCTGAAAGGACAGCATTTAGAAAGTGAAGCAACACTCCATTCACTTCGCACAGTGAATTGAAGTGTTGGAACAGACTGCTTCTCTTTCAGAGAAACGGATGTGAGTTTTTTGTGAAAGCTTGTAAGTAGCTTAAGGCACTTTCAAAGGAAAGTGATTTTCTCTGAAAGGACAGCATTTAGAAAGTGAAGCAATATTCCATTCACTTCGAACAGTGAACTGAAGTGTTGGAACAGACTTCTTCTCTCTCAGAGAAACGCATGTGAATTTCTGTTGAATGCTTATAAGTAGCTTAAGGCACTTTCAAAGGAAAGTGATTTTCTCTGACAGGACAGCATTTAGAAAGTGAAGCAACACTCCATTCACTTCGCACAGTGAATTGAATTTTTGGAACAGACTGCTTCTCTTTCAGAGAAACGCATGTGAATTTCTGTTGAATGCTTGTAAGTAGCTTAAGGCACTTTCAAAGGAAAGTGATTTTCTCTGAAAGGACAGCATTTAGAAAGTGAAGCAACCCTCCATTCACTTCGCACAGTGAATTGAAGTGTTGGAACAGACTGCTTCTCTTTCAGAGAAACGGATGTGAGTTTTTTGTGAAAGCTTGTAAGTAGCTTAAGGCAGTTTCAAAGGAAAGTGATTTTCTCTGAAAGGACAGCATTTAGAAAGTGAAGCAACACTCCATTCACGTCGCACAGTGAATTGAAGTGTTGGAACAGACTGCTTCTCTTTCAGAGAAACGGATGTGAGTTTTTTGTGAAAGCTTGTAAGTAGCTTAAGGCACTTTCAAAGAAAGTGATTTTCTCTGACAGGACAGCATTTAGAAAGTGAAGCAACACTCCATTCACTTCGCACAGTGAATTGAAGTGTTGGAACAGACTGCTTCTCTTTCAGAGAAACGCATGTGAATTTCTGTTGAATGCTTGTAAGTAGCTTAAGGCACTTTCAAAGGAAAGTGATTTTCTCTGAAAGGACAGCATTTAGAAAGTGAAGCAACACTCCATTCACTTCGCACAGTGAATTGAAGTGTTGGAACAGACTGCTTCTCTTTCAGAGAAACGCATGTGAATTTCTGTTGAATGCTTGTAAGTAGCTTAAGGCACTTTCAAAGGAAAGTGATTTTCTCTGAAAGGACAGCATTTAGAAAGTGAAGCAATATTCCATTCACTTCGAACAGTGAAATGAAGTGTTGGAACAGAATGCTTCTCTCTCAGAGAAACGCATGTGAATTTCTGTTGAATGCTTATAAGTAGCTTAAGGCACTTTCAAAGGAAAGTGATTTTCTCTGAAAGGACACCATTTAGAAAGTGAAGCAACACTCCATTCACTTCGCACAGTGAATTGAAGTGTTGGAACAGACTGCTTCTCTTTCAGAGAAACGCATGTGAATTTCTGTTGAATGCTTGTAAGTAGCTTAAGGCACTTTCAAAGGAAAGTGATTTTCTCTGAAAGGACAGCATTTAGAAAGTGAAGCAACACTCCATTCACTTCGCACAGTGAATTGAAGTGTTGGAACAGACTGCTTCTCTTTCAGAGAAACGGATGTGAGTTTTTTGTGAAAGCTTGTAAGTAGCTTAAGGCACTTTCAAAGGAAAGTGATTTTCTCTGAAAGGACAGCATTTAGAAAGTGAAGCAACACTCCATTCACGTCGCACAGTGAATTGAAGTGTTTGAACAGACTGCTTCTCTTTCAGAGAAACGGATGTGAGTTTTTTGTGAAAGCTTGTAAGTAGCTTAAGGCACTTTCAAAGAAAGTGATTTTCTCTGACAGGACAGCATTTAGAAAGTGAAGCAACACTCCATTCACTTCGCACAGTGAATTGAAGTGTTGGAACAGACTGCTTCTCTTTCAGAGATACGCATGTGAATTTCTGTTGAATGCTTGTAAGTAGCTAAAGGCACTTTCAAAGGAAAGTGATTTTCTCTGAAAGGACAGCATTTAGAAAGTGAAGCAACACTCCATTCACTTCGCACAGTGAATTGAAGTGTTGGAACAGACTGCTTCTCTTTCAGAGAAACGCATGTGAATTTCTGTTCAATGTTTGTAAGTAGCTTAAGGCACTTTCAAAGGAAAGTGATTTTTTCTCACAGGACAGCATTTAGAAAGTGAAGCAACACTCCATTCACTTCGCACAGTGAATTGAAGTGTTGGAACAGACTGCTTCTCTTTCAGAGAAACGCATGTGAGTTTTTTGTGAAAGCTTGTAAGTAGCTTAAGGCACTTTCAAATGAAAGTGATTTTCTCTGACAGGACAGCATTTAGAAAGTGAAGCAACACTCCATTCACTTCGCACAGTGAATTGAAGTCTTGGAACAGACTGCTTCTCTTACAGAGAAACACATGTGAATTTCTGTTGAATGCTTGTAAGTAGCTTAAGGCACTTTCAAAGGAAAGTGATTTTCTCTGAAAGGACAGCATTTAGAAAGTGAAGTAACACTCCCTTCACTTCGCACTTGAATTGAAGTGTTGGAACAGACTGCTTCTCTTTCAGGGAAACGCATGTGAATTTCTGTTGAATGCTTGTAAGTAGCTTAAGGTACTTTCAAAGGAAAGTGATTTTCTCTGAAAGGACAGCATTTAGAAAGTGAAGCAACACTCCATTCACTTCAAACAGTGAATTGAAGTGTTGGAACAGACTGCTTCTCTTTCAGAGAAACGCATGTGAATTTCTGTTCAATGCTTGTAAGTAGCATAAGGCACTTTCAAAGGAAAGTGATTTTCTCTGAAAGGACAGCATTTAGAAAGTGAAGCAACACTCCATTCACTTCGCACAGTGAATTGAAGTGTTGGAACAGACTGCTTCTCTTTCAGAGGAGCGCATGTGAGTTTTTTGTGAAAGCTTGTAAGTAGCTTAAGGCACTTTCAAAGGAAAGTGATTTTATCTGAAAGGACAGCATTTAGAAAGTGAAGCAACACTCCATTCACTTCGCACAGTGAATTGAAGTGTTGGAACAGACTGCTTCTCTTACAGAGAAACGCATGTGAATTTCTGTTCAATGCTTATAAGTAGCTTAAGGCACTTTCCAAGGAAAGTGATTTTCCCTGAAAGGACAGCATTTAGAAAGTGAAGCAGCACTCCATTCACTTCGCACAGTGAATTGAAGTGTTGGAACAGACTGCTTCTCTTTCAGAGAAACGCATGTGAGTTTTTTGTGAAAGCTTGTAAGTAGCTTATGGCACTTTTAAAGGAAAGTGATTTTCTGTGAAAGGACAGCATTTAGAAAGTGAAGCAACACTCCATTCACTTCGCACAGTGAATTGAAGTGTAGGAACAGACTGCTTTTCTTTCAGAGAAACGCATGTGAATTTCTGTTGAATGCTTGTAAGTAGCTTAAGGCACTTTCAAAGGAAAGTGATTTTCTCTGAAAGGACAGCATTTAGAAAGTGAAGCAACACTCCATTCACTTCGCACAGTGAATTGAAGTGTTGGAACAGACTGCCTCTCTTTCAGAGAAACGAATGTGAGTCTTTTGTGAAAGCTTGTAAGTAGCTTAAGGCACTTTCAAAGGAAAGTGATTTTCTCTGACAGGACAGCATTTAGAAATTGAAGCAATACTCCATTCACTTCGAACAGTGAATTGAAGTGTTGCAACAGACTGCTTCTCTTTCAGAGAAACGCATGTGAATTTCTGTTGAATGCTTGTAAGTAGCTTAAGGCACTTTCAAAGGAAAGTGAATTTCTCTGAAAGGACAGCATTTAGAAAGTGAAGCAACACTCCATTCACTTCGCACAGTGAATTGAAGTGTTGGAACAGACTGCTTCTCTTTCAGAGAAACGGATGTGAGTTTTTTGTGAAAGCTTGTAAGTAGCTTAAGGCAATTTCAAAGAAAGTGATTTTCTCTGACAGGACAGCATTTAGAAAGTGAAGCAACACTCCATTCACTTCGCACAGTGAATTGAAGTGTTGGAACAGACGGCTTCTATTTCAGAGAAACGGATGTGAGTTTTTTGTGAGTGCTTGTAAGTAGCTTAAGGCACTTTCAAAGGAAAGTGATTTTCTCTGAAAGGACAGCATTTAGAAAGTGAAGCAACACTCCATTCACTTCGCACAGTGAATTGAAGTGTTGGAACAGACTGCCTCTCTTTCAGAGAAACGAATGTGAGTCTTTTGTGAAAGCTTGTAAGTAGCTTAAGGCACTTTCAAAGGAAAGTGATTTTCTCTGACAGGACAGCATTTAGAAATTGAAGCAATACTCCATTCACTTCGAACAGTGAATTGAAGTGTTGCAACAGACTGCTTCTCTTTCAGAGAAACGCATGTGAATTTCTGTTGAATGCTTGTAAGTAGCTTAAGGCACTTTCAAAGGAAAGTGATTTTCTCTGACAGGACAGCATTTAGAAAGTGAAGCAACACTCCATTCACTTCGCACAGTGAATTGAAGTGTTGGAACAGACTGCTTCTCTTTCAGAGAAACGCATGTGAATTTCTGTTGAATGCTTGTAAGTAGCTTAAGGCACTTTCAAAGGAAAGTGATTTTCATTGAAAGGACAGCATTTAGAAAGTGAAGCAACACTCCATTCACTTCGCACAGTGAATTGAAGTGTTGGAACAGACTGCTTCTCTTTCAGAGAAACGCATGTGAGTTTTTTGTAAAAGCTTGTAAGTAGCTTAAGGCACTTTCAAAGGAAAGTGATTTTCTCTGACAGGACAGCATTTAGAAAGTGAAGCAACACTCCATTCACTTCGCACAGTGAATTGAAGTGTTGGAACAGACTGCTTCTCTTTCAGAGAAACGCATGTGAGTTTTTTGTGAAAGCTTGTAAGAGCTTAAGGCACTTTCAAAGGAAAGTGATTTTCTCTGAAAGGACAGCATTTAGAAAGTGAAGCAACACTCCATTCACTTCGCACAGTGAATTGAAGTGTTGGAACAGACTGCTTCTCTTTCAGAGAAACGCATGTGAATTTCTGTTGAATGCTTGTAAGTAGCTTAAGGCACTATCAAAGGAAAGTGATTTTCTCTGAAAGGACAGCATTTAGAAAGTGAAGCAACACTCCATTCACTTCGCACAGTGAATTGAAGTGTTGGAACAGACTGCTTCTCTTTCAGAGAAACGCATGTGAATTTCTGTTGAATGCTTGTAAGTAGCTTAAGGCACTTTCAAAGGAAAGTGATTTTCTCTGACAGGACAGCATTTAGAAAGTGAAGCAACACTCCATTCACTTCGCACAGTGAATTGAAGTGTTGGAACAGACTGCTTCTCTTTCAGAGAAACGGATGTGAATTTCTGTTGAATGCTTGTAAGTAGCTTAAGGCACTTTCAAAGGAAAGTGATTTTCTCTGAAAGGACAGCATTTAGAAAGTGAAGCAACACTCCATTCACTTCGCACAGTGAATTGAAGTGTTGGAACAGACTGCTTCTCTTTCAGAGAAACGGATGTGAGTTTTTTGTGAAAGCTTGTAAGTAGCTTAAGGCACTTTCAAAGGAAAGTGATTTTCTCTGAAAGGACAGCATTTAGAAAGTGAAGCAACACTCCATTCACGTCGCACAGTGAATTGAAGTGTTTGAACAGACTGCTTCTCTTTCAGAGAAACGGATGTGAGTTTTTTGTGAAAGCTTGTAAGTAGCTTAAGGCACTTTCAAAGAAAGTGATTTTCTCTGACAGGACAGCATTTAGAAAGTGAAGCAACACTCCATTCACTTCGCACAGTGAATTGAAGTGTTGGAACAGACTGCTTCTCTTTCAGAGAAACGCATGTGAATTTCTGTTGAATGCTTGTAAGTAGCTAAAGGCACTTTCAAAGGAAAGTGATTTTCTCTGAAAGGACAGCATTTAGAAAGTGAAGCAACACTCCATTCACTTCGCACAGTGAATTGAAGTGTTGGAACAGACTGCTTCTCTTTCAGAGAAACGCATGTGAATTTCTGTTCAATGTTTGTAAGTAGCTTAAGGCACTTTCAAAGGAAAGTGATTTTTTCTCACAGGACAGCATTTAGAAAGTGAAGCAACACTCCATTCACTTCGCACAGTGAATTGAAGTGTTGGAACAGACTGCTTCTCTTTCAGAGAAACGCATGTGAGTTTTTTGTGAAAGCTTGTAAGTAGCTTAAGGCACTTTCAAATGAAAGTGATTTTCTCTGACAGGACAGCATTTAGAAAGTGAAGCAACACTCCATTCACTTCGCACAGTGAATTGAAGTCTTGGAACAGACTGCTTCTCTTACAGAGAAACACATGTGAATTTCTGTTGAATGCTTGTAAGTAGCTTAAGGCACTTTCAAAGGAAAGTGATTTTCTCTGAAAGGACAGCATTTAGAAAGTGAAGTAACACTCCCTTCACTTCGCACAGTGAATTGAAGTGTTGGAACAGACTGCTTCTCTTTCAGGGAAACGCATGTGAATTTCTGTTGAATGCTTGTAAGTAGCTTAAGGTACTTTCAAAGAAAGTGATTTTCTCTGAAAGGACAGCATTTAGAAAGTGAAGCAACACTCCATTCACTTCAAACAGTGAATTGAAGTGTTGGAACAGACTGCTTCTCTTTCAGAGAAACGCATGTGAATTTCTGTTCAATGCTTGTAAGTAGCATAAGGCACTTTCAAAGGAAAGTGATTTTCTCTGAAAGGACAGCATTTAGAAAGTGAAGCAACACTCCATTCACTTCGCACAGTGAATTGAAGTGTTGGAACAGACTGCTTCTCTTTCAGAGGAGCGCATGTGAGTTTTTTGTGAAAGCTTGTAAGTAGCTTAAGGCACTTTCAAAGGAAAGTGATTTTATCTGAAAGGACAGCATTTAGAAAGTGAAGCAACACTCCATTCACTTCGCACAGTGAATTGAAGTGTTGGAACAGACTGCTTCTCTTACAGAGAAACGCATGTGAATTTCTGTTCAATGCTTATAAGTAGCTTAAGGCACTTTCCAAGGAAAGTGATTTTCCCTGAAAGGACAGCATTTAGAAAGTGAAGCAGCACTCCATTCACTTCGCACAGTGAATTGAAGTGTTGGAACAGACTGCTTCTCTTTCAGAGAAACGCATGTGAGTTTTTTGTGAAAGCTTGTAAGTAGCTTATGGCACTTTTAAAGGAAAGTGATTTTCTGTGAAAGGACAGCATTTAGAAAGTGAAGCAACACTCCATTCACTTCGCACAGTGAATTGAAGTGTAGGAACAGACTGCTTTTCTTTCAGAGAAACGCATGTGAATTTCTGTTGAATGCTTGTAAGTAGCTTAAGGCACTTTCAAAGGAAAGTGATTTTCTCTGAAAGGACAGCATTTAGAAAGTGAAGCAACACTCCATTCTCTTCGCACAGTGAATTGAAGTGTTGGAACAGACTGCTTCTCTTTCAGGGAAATGCATGTGAATTTCTGTTGAATGCTTGTAAGTAGCTTAAGGCACTTTCAAAGGAAGGTGATTTTCTCTGAAAGGACAGCATTTAGAAAGTGAAGCAACACTCCATTCACTTCGCACAGTGAATTGAAGTGTTGGAACAGACTGCTTCTCTTTCAGAGAAACGGATGTGAATTTTTGTGAAAGCTTGTAAGTAGCTTAAGGCACTTTCAAAGGAAAGTGATTTTCTCTGAAAGGACAGCATTTAGAAAGTGAAGCAACACTCCATTCACTTCGCACAGTGAATTGAAGTGTTGGAAAAGACTGCTTCTCTTTCAGAAAAACGCATGTGAATTTCTGTTGAATGCTTGTAAGTAGCTGAAGGCAATTTCAAAGGAAAGTGATTTTCTCTGAAAGGACAGCATTTAGAAAGTGAAGCAACACTCCATTCACTTCGCACAGTGAATTGAAGTGTTGGAACAGACTGCTTCTCTTTCAGAGAAACGCATGTGAGTTTTTTGTGAAAGCTTGTAAGTAGCTTAAGGCACTTTCAAAAGAAAGTCATTTTCTCTGAAAGGACAGCATTTAGAAAGTGAAGCAACACTCCATTCACTTCGCACAGTGAATTGAAGTGTTGGAACAGACTGCTTCTCTTTCAGAGAAACGGATGCGAGTTTTTTGTGAAAGCTTGTAAGTACCTTAAGGCACTTTCAAAGGAAAGTGATTTTCTCTGACAGGACAGCATTTAGAAAGTGAAGCAACACTCCATTCACTTCGCACAGTGAATTGAAGTGTTGGAACAGACTGCTTCTCTTTCAGAGAAACGCATGTGAATTTCTGTTGAATGCTTGTAAGTAGCTTAAGGCACTTTCAAAGGAAAGTGAATTTCTCTGAAAGGACAGCATTTAGAAAGTGAAGCAACACTCCATTCACTTCGCACAGTGAATTGAAGTGTTGGAACAGACTGCTTCTCTTTCAGAGAAACGCATGTGAATTTCTGTTGAATGCTTGTAAGTAGCTTAAGGCACTTTCAAAGGAAAGTGATTTTCTCTGACAGGACAGCATTTAGAAAGTGAAGCAACACTCCATTCACTTCGCACAGTGAATTGAAGTGTTGGAACAGACTGCTTCTCTTCCAGAGAAACGCATGTGAGTTTTTTGTAAAAGCTTGTAAGTAGCTTAAGGCACTTTCAAAGGAAAGTGATTTTCTCTGACATGACAGCATTTAGAAAGTGAAGCAACACTCATTTCACTTCGCACAGTGAATTGAAGTGTTGGAACAGACTGCTTCTCTTTCAGAGAAACGCATGTGAATTTCTGTTGAATGCTTGTAAGTAGCTTAAGGCGCTTTCAAAGGAAAGTAATTTTCTCTGAAAGGACAGCATTTAGAAAGTGAAGCAACACTCCATTCACTTCGCACATTGAAATGAAGTGTTGGAACAGACTGCTTCTCTTTCAGAGAAATGCATGTGAATTTCTGTTCAATGCTTGTAAGTAGCTTAAGGCACTTTCAAAGGAAAGTGATTTTCTCTGAAAGGACAGCATTTAGAAAGTGAAGCAACACTCCATTCACTTCGCACAGTGAATTGAAGTGTTGGAACAGACTGCTTCTCTTTCAGAGAAACGGATGTGAGTTTTTTGTGAAAGCTTGTAAGTAGCTTAAGGCACTTTCAAAGGAAAGTGATTTTCTCTGAAAGGACAGCATTTAGAAAGTGAAGCAACACTCCATTCACTTCAAACAGTGAATTGAAGTGTTGGAACAGACTGCTTCTCTTTCAGAGAAACGCATGTGAATTTCTGTTGAATGCTTGTAAGTAGCTTAAGGCACTTTCAAAGGAAAGTGATTTTCTCTGAAAGGACAGCATTTAGAAAGTGAAGCAATATTCCATTCACTTCGAACAGTGAACTGAAGTGTTGGAACAGACTGCTTCTCTCTCAGAGAAACGCATGTGAATTTCTGTTGAATGCTTATAAGTAGCTTAAGGCACTTTCAAAGGAAAGTGATTTTCTCTGACAGGACAGCATTTAGAAAGTGAAGCAACACTCCATTCACTTCGCACAGTGAATTGAATTTTTGGAACAGACTGCTTCTCTTTCAGAGAAACGCATGTGAATTTCTGTTGAATGCTTGTAAGTAGCTTAAGGCACTTTCAAAGGAAAGTGATTTTCTCTGAAAGGACAGCATTTAGAAAGTGAAGCAACCCTCCATTCACTTCGCACAGTGAATTGAAGTGTTGGAACAGACTGCTTCTCTTTCAGAGAAACGGATGTGAGTTTTTTGTGAAAGCTTGTAAGTAGCTTAAGGCAGTTTCAAAGAAAAGTGATTTTCTCTGAAAGGACAGCATTTAGAAAGTGAAGCAACACTCCATTCACGTCGCACAGTGAATTGAAGTGTTGGAACAGACTGCTTCTCTTTCAGAGAAACGGATGTGAGTTTTTTGTGAAAGCTTGTAAGTAGCTTAAGGCACTTTCAAAGAAAGTGATTTTCTCTGACAGGACAGCATTTAGAAAGTGAAGCAACACTCCATTCACTTCGCACAGTGAATTGAAGTGTTGGAACAGACTGCTTCTCTTTCAGAGAAACGCATGTGAATTTCTGTTGAATGCTTGTAAGTAGCTTAAGGCACTTTCAAAGGAAAGTGATTTTCTCTGAAAGGACAGCATTTAGAAAGTGAAGCAACACTCCATTCACTTCGCACAGTGAATTGAAGTGTTGGAACAGACTGCTTCTCTTTCAGAGAAACGCATGTGAATTTCTGTTGAATGCTTGTAAGTAGCTTAAGGCACTTTCAAAGGAAAGTGATTTTCTCTGAAAGGACAGCATTTAGAAAGTGAAGCAATATTCCATTCACTTCGAACAGTGAAATGAAGTGTTGGAACAGAATGCTTCTCTCTCAGAGAAACGCATGTGAATTTCTGTTGAATGCTTATAAGTAGCTTAAGGCACTTTCAAAGGAAAGTGATTTTCTCTGAAAGGACACCATTTAGAAAGTGAAGCAACACTCCATTCACTTCGCACAGTGAATTGAAGTGTTGGAACAGACTGCTTCTCTTTCAGAGAAACGCATGTGAATTTCTGTTGAATGCTTGTAAGTAGCTTAAGGCACTTTCAAAGGAAAGTGATTTTCTCTGAAAGGACAGCATTTAGAAAGTGAAGCAACACTCCATTCACTTCGCACAGTGAATTGAAGTGTTGGAACAGACTGCTTCTCTTTCAGAGAAACGGATGTGAGTTTTTTGTGAAAGCTTGTAAGTAGCTTAAGGCACTTTCAAAGGAAAGTGATTTTCTCTGAAAGGACAGCATTTAGAAAGTGAAGCAACACTCCATTCACGTCGCACAGTGAATTGAAGTGTTTGAACAGACTGCTTCTCTTTCAGAGAAACGGATGTGAGTTTTTTGTGAAAGCTTGTAAGTAGCTTAAGGCACTTTCAAAGAAAGTGATTTTCTCTGACAGGACAGCATTTAGAAAGTGAAGCAACACTCCATTCACTTCGCACAGTGAATTGAAGTGTTGGAACAGACTGCTTCTCTTTCAGAGAAACGCATGTGAATTTCTGTTGAATGCTTGTAAGTAGCTAAAGGCACTTTCAAAGGAAAGTGATTTTCTCTGAAAGGACAGCATTTAGAAAGTGAAGCAACACTCCATTCACTTCGCACAGTGAATTGAAGTGTTGGAACAGACTGCTTCTCTTTCAGAGAAACGCATGTGAATTTCTGTTCAATGTTTGTAAGTAGCTTAAGGCACTTTCAAAGGAAAGTGATTTTTTCTCACAGGACAGCATTTAGAAAGTGAAGCAACACTCCATTCACTTCGAACAGTGAATTGAAGTGTTGGAACAGACTGCTTCTCTTTCAGAGAAACGGATGTGAGTTTTTGTGAAAGCTTGTAAGTAGCTTAAGGCACTTTCAAAGGAAAGTGATTTTCTCTGAAAGGACAGCATATAGAAAGTGAAGCAACACTCCATTCACTTCGCACAGTGAATTGAAGTGTTGGAACAGACTGCTTCTCTTACAGAGAAACACATGTGAATTTCTGTTGAATGCTTGTAAGTAGCTTAAGGCACTTTCAAAGGAAAGTGATTTTCTCTGAAAGGACAGCATTTAGAAAGTGAAGTAACACTCCCTTCACTTCGCACAGTGAATTGAAGTGTTGGAACAGACTGCTTCTCTTTCAGGGAAACGCATGTGAATTTCTGTTGAATGCTTGTAAGTAGCTTAAGGTACTTTCAAAGGAAAGTGATTTTCTCTGAAAGGACAGCATTTAGAAAGTGAAGCAACACTCCATTCACTTCAAACAGTGAATTGAAGTGTTGGAACAGACTGCTTCTCTTTCAGAGAAACGCATGTGAATTTCTGTTCAATGCTTGTAAGTAGCATAAGGCACTTTCAAAGGAAAGTGATTTTCTCTGAAAGGACAGCATTTAGAAAGTGAAGCAACACTCCATTCACTTCGCACAGTGAATTGAAGTGTTGGAACAGACTGCTTCTCTTTCAGAGGAGCGCATGTGAGTTTTTTGTGAAAGCTTGTAAGTAGCTTAAGGCACTTTCAAAGGAAAGTGATTTTCTCTGAAAGGACAGCATTTAGAAAGTGAAGCAACACTCCATTCACTTCGCACAGTGAATTGAAGTGTTGGAACAGACTGCTTCTCTTTCAGAGAAACGCATGTGAGTTTTTTGTGAAAGCTTGTAAGTAGCTTATGGCACTTTTAAAGGAAAGTGATTTTCTGTGAAAGGACAGCATTTAGAAAGTGAAGCAACACTCCATTCACTTCGCACAGTGAATTGAAGTGTAGGAACAGACTGCTTCTCTTTCAGAGAAACGCATGTGAATTTCTGTTGAATGCTTGTAAGTAGCTTAAGGCACTTTCAAAGGAAAGTGATTTTCTCTGAAAGGACAGCATTTAGAAAATGAAGCAACACTCCATTCACTTCGCACAGTGAATTGAAGTGTTGGAACAGACTGCTTCTCTTTCAGAGAAACGCATGTGAATTTCTGTTGAATGCTTGTAAGTAGCTTAAGGCACTTTCAAAGGAAAGTGATTTTCTCTGAAAGGACAGCATTTAGAAAGTGAAGCAATATTCCATTCACTTCGAACAGTGAACTGAAGTGTTGGAACAGACTGCTTCTCTCTCAGAGAAACGCATGTGAATTTCTGTTGAATGCTTATAAGTAGCTTAAGGCACTTTCAAAGGAAAGTGATTTTCTCTGAAAGGACACCATTTAGAAAGTGAAGCAACACTCCATTCACTTCGCACAGTGAATTGAAGTGTTGGAACAGACTGCTTCTCTTTCAGAGAAACGCATGTGAATTTCTGTTGAATGCTTGTAAGTAGCTTAAGGCACTTTCAAAGGAAAGTGATTTTCTCTGAAAGGACAGCATTTAGAAAGTGAAGCAACACTCCATTCACTTCGCACAGTGAATTGAAGTGTTGGAACAGACTGCTTCTCTTTCAGAGAAACGGATGTGAGTTTTTTGTGAAAGCTTGTAAGTAGCTTAAGGCACTTTCAAAGGAAAGTGATTTTCTCTGAAAGGACAGCATTTAGAAAGTGAAGCAACACTCCATTCACGTCGCACAGTGAATTGAAGTGTTGGAACAGACTGCTTCTCTTTCAGAGAAACGGATGTGAGTTTTTTGTGAAAGCTTGTAAGTAGCTTAAGGCACTTTCAAAGAAAGTGATTTTCTCTGACAGGACAGCATTTAGAAAGTGAAGCAACACTCCATTCACTTCGCACAGTGAATTGAAGTGTTGGAACAGACTGCTTCTCTTTCAGAGAAACGCATGTGAATTTCTGTTGAATGCTTGTAAGTAGCTAAAGGCACTTTCAAAGGAAAGTGATTTTCTCTGAAAGGACAGCATTTAGAAAGTGAAGCAACACTCCATTCACTTCGCACAGTGAATTGAAGTGTTGGAACAGACTGCTTCTCTTTCAGAGAAACGCATGTGAATTTCTGTTCAATGTTTGTAAGTAGCTTAAGGCACTTTCAAAGGAAAGTGATTTTTTCTCACAGGACAGCATTTAGAAAGTGAAGCAACACTCCATTCACTTCGAACAGTGAATTGAAGTGTTGGAACAGACTGCTTCTCTTTCAGAGAAACGGATGTGAGTTTTTGTGAAAGCTTGTAAGTAGCTTAAGGCACTTTCAAAGGAAAGTGATTTTCTCTGAAAGGACAGCATATAGAAAGTGAAGCAACACTCCATTCACTTCGCACAGTGAATTGAAGTGTTGGAACAGACTGCTTCTCTTACAGAGAAACACATGTGAATTTCTGTTGAATGCTTGTAAGTAGCTTAAGGCACTTTCAAAGGAAAGTGATTTTCTCTGAAAGGACAGCATTTAGAAAGTGAAGTAACACTCCCTTCACTTCGCACAGTGAATTGAAGTGTTGGAACAGACTGCTTCTCTTTCAGGGAAACGCATGTGAATTTCTGTTGAATGCTTGTAAGTAGCTTAAGGTACTTTCAAAGGAAAGTGATTTTCTCTGAAAGGACAGCATTTAGAAAGTGAAGCAACACTCCATTCACTTCAAACAGTGAATTGAAGTGTTGGAACAGACTGCTTCTCTTTCAGAGAAACGCATGTGAATTTCTGTTCAATGCTTGTAAGTAGCATAAGGCACTTTCAAAGGAAAGTGATTTTCTCTGAAAGGACAGCATTTAGAAAGTGAAGCAACACTCCATTCACTTCGCACAGTGAATTGAAGTGTTGGAACAGACTGCTTCTCTTTCAGAGGAGCGCATGTGAGTTTTTTGTGAAAGCTTGTAAGTAGCTTAAGGCACTTTCAAAGGAAAGTGATTTTCTCTGAAAGGACAGCATTTAGAAAGTGAAGCAACACTCCATTCACTTCGCACAGTGAATTGAAGTGTTGGAACAGACTGCTTCTCTTTCAGAGAAACGCATGTGAGTTTTTTGTGAAAGCTTGTAAGTAGCTTATGGCACTTTTAAAGGAAAGTGATTTTCTGTGAAAGGACAGCATTTAGAAAGTGAAGCAACACTCCATTCACTTCGCACAGTGAATTGAAGTGTAGGAACAGACTGCTTTTCTTTCAGAGAAACGCATGTGAATTTCTGTTGAATGCTTGTAAGTAGCTTAAGGCACTTTCAAAGGAAAGTGATTTTCTCTGAAAGGACAGCATTTAGAAAGTGAAGCAACCCTCCATTCTCTTCGCACAGTGAATTGAAGTGTTGGAACAGACTGCTTCTCTTTCAGGGAAATGCATATGAATTTCTGTTGAATGCTTGTAAGTAGCTTAAGGCACTTTCAAAGGAAGGTGATTTTCTCTGAAAGGACAGCATTTAGAAAGTGAAGCAACACTCCATTCACTTCGCACAGTGAATTGAAGTGTTGGAACAGACTGCTTCTCTTTCAGAGAAACGGATGTGAATTTTTGTGAAAGCTTGTAAGTAGCTTAAGGCACTTTCAAAGGAAAGTGATTTTCTGTGAAAGGACAGCATTTAGAAAGTGAAGCAACACTCCATTCACTTCGCACAGTGAATTGAAGTGTTGGAACAGACTGCTTCTCTTTCAGAAAAACGCATGTGAATTTCTGTTGAATGCTTGTAAGTAGCTGAAGGCACTTTCAAAGGAAAGTGATTTTCTCTGAAAGGACAGCATTTAGAAAGTGAAGCAACCCTCCATTCACTTCGCACAGTGAATTGAAGTGTTGGAACAGACTGCTTCTCTTTCAGAGAAACGCATGTGAGTTTTTTGTGAAAGCTTGTAAGTAGCTTAAGGCACTTTCAAAGGAAAGTGATTTTCTCTGAAAGAACAGCATTTAGAAAGTGAAGCAACACTCCATTCACTTCGCACAGTGAATTGAAGTGTTGGAACAGACTGCTTCTCTTTCAGAGAAACGGATGCGAGTTTTTTGTGAAAGCTTGTAAGTACCTTATGGCACTTTCAAAGGAAAGTGATTTTCTCTGAAAGGACAGCATTTAGAAAGTGAAGCAACACTCCATTCACTTCGCACAGTGAATTGAAGTGTTGGAACAGACTGCTTCTCTTTCAGAGAAACGCATGTGAATTTCTGTTGAATGCTTGTAAGTAGCTTAAGGCACTTTCAAAGGAAAGTGATTTTCTCTGAAAGGACAGCATTTAGAAAGTGAAGCAACACTCCATTCACTTCGCACAGTGAATTGAAGTGTTGGAACAGACTGCTTCTCTTTCAGAGAAACGGATGTGAGTTTTTTGTGAAAGCTTGTAAGTAGCTTAAGGCACTTTCAAAGAATGTGATTTTCTCTGAAATTACAGCATTTAGAAAGTGAAGCAACACTCCATTCACTTCGCACAGTGAATTGAAGTGTTGGAACAGACTGCTTCTCTTTCAGAGAAACGCATGTGAATTTCTGTTGAATGCTTGTAAGTAGCTTAAGGCACTTTCAAAGGAAAGTGATTTTCTCTGAAAGGACAGCATTTAGAAAGTGAAGCAACACTCCATTCACTTCGCACAGTGAATTGAAGTGTTGGAACAGACTGCTTCTCTTTCAGAGAAACGGATGTGAGTTTTTTGTGAAAGCTTGTAAGTAGCTTAAGGCACTTTCAAAGGAAAGTGATTTTCTCTGAAAGGACAGCATTTAGAAAGTGAAGCAACACTCCATTCACGTCGCACAGTGAATTGAAGTGTTTGAACAGACTGCTTCTCTTTCAGAGAAACGGATGTGAGTTTTTTGTGAAAGCTTGTAAGTAGCTTAAGGCACTTTCAAAGAAAGTGATTTTCTCTGACAGGACAGCATTTAGAAAGTGAAGCAACACTCCATTCACTTCGCACAGTGAATTGAAGTGTTGGAACAGACTGCTTCTCTTTCAGAGAAACGCATGTGAATTTCTGTTGAATGCTTGTAAGTAGCTAAAGGCACTTTCAAAGGAAAGTGATTTTCTCTGAAAGGACAGCATTTAGAAAGTGAAGCAACACTCCATTCACTTCGCACAGTGAATTGAAGTGTTGGAACAGACTGCTTCTCTTTCAGAGAAACGCATGTGAATTTCTGTTCAATGTTTGTAAGTAGCTTAAGGCACTTTCAAAGGAAAGTGATTTTTTCTCACAGGACAGCATTTAGAAAGTGAAGCAACACTCCATTCACTTCAAACAGTGAATTGAAGTGTTGGAACAGACTGCTTCTCTTTCAGAGAAACGCATGTGAATTTCTGTTCAATGCTTGTAAGTAGCATAAGGCACTTTCAAAGGAAAGTGATTTTCTCTGAAAGGACAGCATTTAGAAAGTGAAGCAACACTCCATTCACTTCGCACAGTGAATTGAAGTGTTGGAACAGACTGCTTCTCTTTCAGAGGAGCGCATGTGAGTTTTTTGTGAAAGCTTGTAAGTAGCTTAAGGCACTTTCAAAGGAAAGTGATTTTATCTGAAAGGACAGCATTTAGAAAGTGAAGCAACACTCCATTCACTTCGCACAGTGAATTGAAGTGTTGGAACAGACTGCTTCTCTTACAGAGAAACGCATGTGAATTTCTGTTCAATGCTTATAAGTAGCTTAAGGCACTTTCCAAGGAAAGTGATTTTCTCTGAAAGGACAGCATTTAGAAAGTGAAGCAGCACTCCATTCACTTCGCACAGTGAATTGAAGTGTTGGAACAGACTGCTTCTCTTTCAGAGAAACGCATGTGAGTTTTTTGTGAAAGCTTGTAAGTAGCTTATGGCACTTTTAAAGGAAAGTGATTTTCTGTGAAAGGACAGCATTTAGAAAGTGAAGCAACACTCCATTCACTTCGCACAGTGAATTGAAGTGTAGGAACAGACTGCTTTTCTTTCAGAGAAACGCATGTGAATTTCTGTTGAATGCTTGTAAGTAGCTTAAGGCACTTTCAAAGGAAAGTGATTTTCTCTGAAAGGACAGCATTTAGAAAGTGAAGCAACACTCCATTCTCTTCGCACAGTGAATTGAAGTGTTGGAACAGACTGCTTCTCTTTCAGGGAAATGCATGTGAATTTCTGTTGAATGCTTGTAAGTAGCTTAAGGCACTTTCAAAGGAAGGTGATTTTCTCTGAAAGGACAGCATTTAGAAAGTGAAGCAACACTCCATTCACTTCGCACAGTGAATTGAAGTGTTGGAACAGACTGCTTCTCTTTCAGAAAAACGCATGTGAATTTCTGTTGAATGCTTGTAAGTAGCTGAAGGCAATTTCAAAGGAAAGTGATTTTCTCTGAAAGGACAGCATTTAGAAAGTGAAGCAACACTCCATTCACTTCGCACAGTGAATTGAAGTGTTGGAACAGACTGCTTCTCTTTCAGAGAAACGCATGTGAGTTTTTTGTGAAAGCTTGTAAGTAGCTTAAGGCACTTTCAAAAGAAAGTGATTTTCTCTGAAAGGACAGCATTTAGAAAGTGAAGCAACACTCCATTCACTTCGCACAGTGAATTGAAGTGTTGGAACAGACTGCTTCTCTTTCAGAGAAACGGATGCGAGTTTTTTGTGAAAGCTTGTAAGTACCTTAAGGCACTTTCAAAGGAAAGTGATTTTCTCTGACAGGACAGCATTTAGAAAGTGAAGCAACACTCCATTCACTTCGCACAGTGAATTGAAGTGTTGGAACAGACTGCTTCTCTTTCAGAGAAACGCATGTGAATTTCTGTTGAATGCTTGTAAGTAGCTTAAGGCACTTTCAAAGGAAAGTGAATTTCTCTGAAAGGACAGCATTTAGAAAGTGAAGCAACACTCCATTCACTTCGCAGAGTGAATTGAAGTGTTGGAACAGACTGCTTCTCTTTCAGAGAAACGGATGTGAGTTTTTTGTGAAAGCTTGTAAGTAGCTTAAGGCAATTTCAAAGAAAGTGATTTTCTCTGACAGGACAGCATTTAGAAAGTGAAGCAACACTCCATTCACTTCGCACAGTGAATTGAAGTGTTGGAACAGACGGCTTCTATTTCAGAGAAACGGATGTGAGTTTTTTGTGAGTGCTTGTAAGTAGCTTAAGGCACTTTCAAAGGAAAGTGATTTTCTCTGAAAGGACAGCATTTAGAAAGTGAAGCAACACTCCATTCACTTCGCACAGTGAATTGAAGTGTTGGAACAGACTGCTTCTCTTTCAGAGAAACGAATGTGAGTCTTTTGTGAAAGCTTGTAAGTAGCTTAAGGCACTTTCAAAGGAAAGTGATTTTCTCTGACAGGACAGCATTTAGAAATTGAAGCAATACTCCATTCACTTCTAACAGTGAATTGAAGTGTTGCAACAGACTGCTTCTCTTTCAGAGAAACGCATGTGAATTTCTGTTGAATGCTTGTAAGTAGCTTAAGGCACTTTCAAAGGAAAGTGATTTTCTCTGACAGGACAGCATTTAGAAAGTGAAGCAACACTCCATTCACTTCGCACAGTGAATTGAAGTGTTGGAACAGACTGCTTCTCTTTCAGAGAAACGCATGTGAATTTCTGTTGAATGCTTGTAAGTAGCTTAAGGCACTTTCAAAGGAAAGTGATTTTCATTGAAAGGACAGCATTTAGAAAGTGAAGCAACACTCCATTCACTTCGCACAGTGAATTGAAGTGTTGGAACAGACTGCTTCTCTTTCAGAGAAACGCATGTGAGTTTTTTGTAAAAGCTTGTAAGTAGCTTAAGGCACTTTCAAAGGAAAGTGATTTTCTCTGACAGGACAGCATTTAGAAAGTGAAGCAACACTCCATTCACTTCGCACAGTGAATTGAAGTGTTGGAACAGACTGCTTCTCTTTCAGAGAAACGCATGTGAGTTTTTTGTGAAAGCTTGTAAGAGCTTAAGGCACTTTCAAAGGAAAGTGATTTTCTCTGAAAGGACAGCATTTAGAAAGTGAAGCAACACTCCATTCACTTCGCACAGTGAATTGAAGTGTTGGAACAGACTGCTTCTCTTTCAGAGAAACGCATGTGAATTTCTGTTGAATGCTTGTAAGTAGCTTAAGGCACTATCAAAGGAAAGTGATTTTCTCTGAAAGGACAGCATTTAGAAAGTGAAGCAACACTCCATTCACTTCGCACAGTGAATTGAAGTGTTGGAACAGACTGCTTCTCTTTCAGAGAAACGCATGTGAATTTCTGTTGAATGCTTGTAAGTAGCTTAAGGCACTTTCAAAGGAAAGTGATTTTCTCTGACAGGACAGCATTTAGAAAGTGAAGCAACACTCCATTCACTTCGCACAGTGAATTGAAGTGTTGGAACAGACTGCTTCTCTTCCAGAGAAACGCATGTGAGTTTTTTGTAAAAGCTTGTAAGTAGCTTAAGGCACTTTCAAAGGAAAGTGATTTTCTCTGACATGACAGCATTTAGAAAGTGAAGCAACACTCATTTCACTTCGCACAGTGAATTGAAGTGTTGGAACAGACTGCTTCTCTTTCAGAGAAACGCATGTGAATTTCTGTTGAATGCTTGTAAGTAGCTTAAGGCGCTTTCAAAGGAAAGTAATTTTCTCTGAAAGGACAGCATTTAGAAAGTGAAGCAACACTCCATTCACTTCGCACATTGAAATGAAGTGTTGGAACAGACTGCTTCCCTTTCAGAGAAACGCATGTGAATTTCTGTTCAATGCTTGTAAGTAGCTTAAGGCACTTTCAAAGGAAAGTGATTTTCTCTGAAAGGACAGCATTTAGAAAGTGAAGCAACACTCCATTCACTTCGCACAGTGAATTGAAGTGTTGGAACAGACTGCTTCTCTTTCAGAGAAACGGATGTGAGTTTTTTGTGAAAGCTTGTAAGTAGCTTAAGGCACTTTCAAAGGAAAGTGATTTTCTCTGAAAGGACAGCATTTAGAAAGTGAAGCAACACTCCATTCACTTCAAACAGTGAATTGAAGTGTTGGAACAGACTGCTTCTCTTTCAGAGAAACGCATGTGAGTTTTTTGTGAAAGCTTGTAAGTAGCTTATGGCACTTTTAAAGGAAAGTGATTTTCTGTGAAAGGACAGCATTTAGAAAGTGAAGCAACACTCCATTCACTTCGCACAGTGAATTGAAGTGTAGGAACAGACTGCTTTTCTTTCAGAGAAACGCATGTGAATTTCTGTTGAATGCTTGTAAGTAGCTTAAGGCACTTTCAAAGGAAAGTGATTTTCTCTGAAAGGACAGCATTTAGAAAGTGAAGCAACACTCCATTCTCTTCGCACAGTGAATTGAAGTGTTGGAACAGACTGCTTCTCTTTCAGGGAAATGCATGTGAATTTCTGTTGAATGCTTGTAAGTAGCTTAAGGCACTTTCAAAGGAAGGTGATTTTCTCTGAAAGGACAGCATTTAGAAAGTGAAGCAACACTCCATTCACTTCGCACAGTGAATTGAAGTGTTGGAACAGACTGCTTCTCTTTCAGAAAAACGCATGTGAATTTCTGTTGAATGCTTGTAAGTAGCTGAAGGCAATTTCAAAGGAAAGTGATTTTCTCTGAAAGGACAGCATTTAGAAAGTGAAGCAACACTCCATTCACTTCGCACAGTGAATTGAAGTGTTGGAACAGACTGCTTCTCTTTCAGAGAAACGGATGCGAGTTTTTTGTGAAAGCTTGTAAGTACCTTAAGGCACTTTCAAAGGAAAGTGATTTTCTCTGACAGGACAGCATTTAGAAAGTGAAGCAACACTCCATTCACTTCGCACAGTGAATTGAAGTGTTGGAACAGACTGCTTCTCTTTCAGAGAAACGCATGTGAATTTCTGTTGAATGCTTGTAAGTAGCTTAAGGCACTTTCAAAGGAAAGTGAATTTCTCTGAAAGGACAGCATTTAGAAAGTGAAGCAACACTCCATTCACTTCGCACAGTGAATTGAAGTGTTGGAACAGACTGCTTCTCTTTCAGAGAAACGGATGTGAGTTTTTTGTGAAAGCTTGTAAGTAGCTTAAGGCAATTTCAAAGAAAGTGATTTTCTCTGACAGGACAGCATTTAGAAAGTGAAGCAACACTCCATTCACTTCGCACAGTGAATTGAAGTGTTGGAACACACGGCTTCTATTTCAGAGAAACGGATGTGAGTTTTTTGTGAGTGCTTGTAAGTAGCTTAAGGCACTTTCAAAGGAAAGTGATTTTCTCTGAAAGGACAGCATTTAGAAAGTGAAGCAACACTCCATTCACTTCGCACAGTGAATTGAAGTGTTGGAACAGACTGCTTCTCTTTCAGAGAAACGAATGTGAGTCTTTTGTGAAAGCTTGTAAGTAGCTTAAGGCACTTTCAAAGGAAAGTGATTTTCTCTGACAGGACAGCATTTAGAAATTGAAGCAATACTCCATTCACTTCTAACAGTGAATTGAAGTGTTGCAACAGACTGCTTCTCTTTCAGAGAAACGCATGTGAATTTCTGTTGAATGCTTGTAAGTAGCTTAAGGCACTTTCAAAGGAAAGTGATTTTCTCTGACAGGACAGCATTTAGAAAGTGAAGCAACACTCCATTCACTTCGCACAGTGAATTGAAGTGTTGGAACAGACTGCTTCTCTTTCAGAGAAACGCATGTGAATTTCTGTTGAATGCTTGTAAGTAGCTTAAGGCACTTTCAAAGGAAAGTGATTTTCATTGAAAGGACAGCATTTAGAAAGTGAAGCAACACTCCATTCACTTCGCACAGTGAATTGAAGTGTTGGAACAGACTGCTTCTCTTTCAGAGAAACGCATGTGAGTTTTTTGTAAAAGCTTGTAAGTAGCTTAAGGCACTTTCAAAGGAAAGTGATTTTCTCTGACAGGACAGCATTTAGAAAGTGAAGCAACACTCCATTCACTTCGCACAGTGAATTGAAGTGTTGGAACAGACTGCTTCTCTTTCAGAGAAACGCATGTGAGTTTTTTGTGAAAGCTTGTAAGAGCTTAAGGCACTTTCAAAGGAAAGTGATTTTCTCTGAAAGGACAGCATTTAGAAAGTGAAGCAACACTCCATTCACTTCGCACAGTGAATTGAAGTGTTGGAACAGACTGCTTCTCTTTCAGAGAAACGCATGTGAATTTCTGTTGAATGCTTGTAAGTAGCTTAAGGCACTATCAAAGGAAAGTGATTTTCTCTGAAAGGACAGCATTTAGAAAGTGAAGCAACACTCCATTCACTTCGCACAGTGAATTGAAGTGTTGGAACAGACTGCTTCTCTTTCAGAGAAACGCATGTGAATTTCTGTTGAATGCTTGTAAGTAGCTTAAGGCACTTTCAAAGGAAAGTGATTTTCTCTGACAGGACAGCATTTAGAAAGTGAAGCAACACTCCATTCACTTCGCACAGTGAATTGAAGTGTTGGAACAGACTGCTTCTCTTCCAGAGAAACGCATGTGAGTTTTTTGTAAAAGCTTGTAAGTAGCTTAAGGCACTTTCAAAGGAAAGTGATTTTCTCTGACATGACAGCATTTAGAAAGTGAAGCAACACTCATTTCACTTCGCACAGTGAATTGAAGTGTTGGAACAGACTGCTTCTCTTTCAGAGAAACGCATGTGAATTTCTGTTGAATGCTTGTAAGTAGCTTAAGGCGCTTTCAAAGGAAAGTAATTTTCTCTGAAAGGACAGCATTTAGAAAGTGAAGCAACACTCCATTCACTTCGCACATTGAAATGAAGTGTTGGAACAGACTGCTTCCCTTTCAGAGAAACGCATGTGAATTTCTGTTCAATGCTTGTAAGTAGCTTAAGGCACTTTCAAAGGAAAGTGATTTTCTCTGAAAGGACAGCATTTAGAAAGTGAAGCAACACTCCATTCACTTCGCACAGTGAATTGAAGTGTTGGAACAGACTGCTTCTCTTTCAGAGAAACGGATGTGAGTTTTTTGTGAAAGCTTGTAAGTAGCTTAAGGCACTTTCAAAGGAAAGTGATTTTCTCTGAAAGGACAGCATTTAGAAAGTGAAGCAACACTCCATTCACTTCAAACAGTGAATTGAAGTGTTGGAACAGACAGCTTCTCTTTCAGAGAAACGCATGTGAATTTCTGTTGAATGCTTGTAAGTAGCTTAAGGCACTTTCAAGGGAAAGTGATTTTCTCTGACAGGACAGCATTTAGAAAGTGAAGCAACACTCCATTCACTTCGCACAGTGAATTGAAGTGTTGGAACAGACTGCTTCTCTTTCAGAGAAACGGATGTGAGTTTTTTGTGAAAGCTTGTAAGTAGCTTAAGGCACTTTCAAAGGAAAGTGATTTTCTCTGACAGGACAGCATTTAGAAAGTGAAGCAACACTCCATTCACTTCGCACAGTGAATTGAAGTGTTGGAACAGACTGCTTCTCTTTCAGAGAAACGCATGTGAATTTCTGTTGAATGCTTGTAAGTAGCTTAAGGCACTTTCAAAGGAAAGTGATTTTCTCTGAAAGGACAGCATTTAGAAAGTGAAGCAATATTCCATTCACTTCGAACAGTGAACTGAAGTGTTGGAACAGACTGCTTCTCTCTCAGAGAAACGCATGTGAATTTCTGTTGAATGCTTATAAGTAGCTTAAGGCACTTTCAAAGGAAAGTGATTTTCTCTGAAAGGACAGCATTTAGAAAGTGAAGCAACACTCCATTCACTTCGCACAGTGAATTGAATTGTTGGAACAGACTGCTTCTCTTTCAGAGAAACGCATGTGAATTTCTGTTGAATGCTTGTAAGTAGCTTAAGGCACTTTCAAAGGAAAGTGATTTTCTCTGAAAGGACAGCATTTAGAAAGTGAAGCAACCCTCCATTCACTTCGCACAGTGAATTGAAGTGTTGGAACAGACTGCTTCTCTTTCAGAGAAACGGATGTGAGTTTTTTGTGAAAGTTTGTAAGTAGCTTAAGGCAGTTTCAAAGGAAAGTGATTTTCTCTGAAAGGACAGCATTTAGAAAGTGAAGCAACACTCCATTCACGTCGCACAGTGAATTGAAGTGTTGGAACAGACTGCTTCTCTTTCAGAGAAACGGATGTGAGTTTTTTGTGAAAGCTTGTAAGTAGCTTAAGGCACTTTCAAAGAAAGTGATTTTCTCTGACAGGACAGCATTTAGAAAGTGAAGCAACACTCCATTCACTTCGCACAGTGAATTGAAGTGTTGGAACAGACTGCTTCTCTTTCAGAGAAACGCATGTGAATTTCTGTTGAATGCTTGTAAGTAGCTTAAGGCACTTTCAAAGGAAAGTGATTTTCTCTGAAAGGACAGCATTTAGAAAATGAAGCAACACTCCATTCACTTCGCACAGTGAATTGAAGTGTTGGAACAGACTGCTTCTCTTTCAGAGAAACGCATGTGAATTTCTGTTGAATGCTTGTAAGTAGCTTAAGGCACTTTCAAAGGAAAGTGATTTTCTCTGAAAGGACAGCATTTAGAAAGTGAAGCAATATTCCATTCACTTCGAACAGTGAACTGAAGTGTTGGAACAGACTGCTTCTCTCTCAGAGAAACGCATGTGAATTTCTGTTGAATGCTTATAAGTAGCTTAAGGCACTTTCAAAGGAAAGTGATTTTCTCTGAAAGGACACCATTTAGAAAGTGAAGCAACACTCCATTCACTTCGCACAGTGAATTGAAGTGTTGGAACAGACTGCTTCTCTTTCAGAGAAACGCATGTGAATTTCTGTTCAATGCTTGTAAGTAGCTTAAGGCACTTTCAAAGGAAAGTGATTTTCTCTGAAAGGACAGCATTTAGAAAGTGAAGCAACACGCCATTCACTTCGCACAGTGAATTGAAGTGTTGGAACAGACTGCTTCTCTTTCAGAGAAACGCATGTGAATTTCTGTTCAATGCTTGTAAGTAGCTTAAGGCACTTTCAAAGGAAAGTGATTTTCTCTGAAAGGACAGCATTTAGAAAGTGAAGCAACACTCCATTCACGTCACACAGTGAATTGAAGTGTTGGAACAGACTGCTTCTCTTTCAGAGAAACGGATGTGAGTTTTTTGTGAAAGCTTGTAAGTAGCTTAAGGCACTTTCAAAGAAAGTGATTTTCTCTGACAGGACAGCATTTAGAAAGTGAAGCAACACTCCATTCACTTCGCACAGTGAATTGAAGTGTTGGAACAGACTGCTTCTCTTTCAGAGGAGCGCATGTGAGTTTTTTGTGAAAGCTTGTAAGTAGCTTAAGGCACTTTCAAAGGAAAGTGATTTTCTCTGAAAGGACAGCATTTAGAAAGTGAAGCAACACTCCATTCACTTCGCACAGTGAATTGAAGTGTTGGAACAGACTGCTTCTCTTTCAGAGAAACGCATGTGAATTTCTGTTCAATGTTTGTAAGTAGCTTAAGGCACTTTCAAAGGAAAGTGATTTTTTCTCACAGGACAGCATTTAGAAAGTGAAGCAACACTCCATTCACTTCGCACAGTGAATTGAAGTGTTGGAACAGACTGCTTCTCTTTCAGAGAAACGCATGTGAGTTTTTTGTGAAAGCTTGTAAGTAGCTTAAGGCACTTTCAAATGAAAGTGATTTTCTCTGACAGGACAGCATTTAGAAAGTGAAGCAACACTCCATTCACTTCGCACAGTGAATTGAAGTGTTGGAACAGACTGCTTCTCTTACAGAGAAACACATGTGAATTTCTGTTGAATGCTTGTAAGTAGCTTAAGGCACTTTCAAAGGAAAGTGATTTTCTCTGAAAGGACAGCATTTAGAAAGTGAAGTAACACTCCCTTCACTTCGCACAGTGAATTGAAGTGTTGGAACAGACTGCTTCTCTTTCAGGGAAACGCATGTGAATTTCTGTTGAATGCTTGTAAGTAGCTTAAGGTACTTTCAAAGGAAAGTGATTTTCTCTGAAAGGACAGCATTTAGAAAGTGAAGCAACACTCCATTCACTTCAAACAGTGAATTGAAGTGTTGGAACAGACTGCTTCTCTTTCAGAGAAACGCATGTGAATTTCTGTTCAATGCTTGTAAGTAGCATAAGGCACTTTCAAAGGAAAGTGATTTTCTCTGAAAGGACAGCATTTAGAAAGTGAAGCAACACTCCATTCACTTCGCACAGTGAATTGAAGTGTTGGAACAGACTGCTTCTCTTTCAGAGGAGCGCATGTGAGTTTTTTGTGAAAGCTTGTAAGTAGCTTAAGGCACTTTCAAAGGAAAGTGATTTTCTCTGAAAGGACAGCATTTAGAAAGTGAAGCAACACTCCATTCACTTCGCACAGTGAATTGAAGTGTTGGAACAGACTGCTTCTCTTTCAGAGAAACGCATGTGAGTTTTTTGTGAAAGCTTGTAAGTAGCTTATGGCACTTTTAAAGGAAAGTGATTTTCTGTGAAAGGACAGCATTTAGAAAGTGAAGCAACACTCCATTCACTTCGCACAGTGAATTGAAGTGTAGGAACAGACTGCTTTTCTTTCAGAGAAACGCATGTGAATTTCTGTTGAATGCTTGTAAGTAGCTTAAGGCACTTTCAAAGGAAAGTGATTTTCTCTGAAAGGACAGCATTTAGAAAGTGAAGCAACCCTCCATTCTCTTCGCACAGTGAATTGAAGTGTTGGAACAGACTGCTTCTCTTTCAGGGAAATGCATATGAATTTCTGTTGAATGCTTGTAAGTAGCTTAAGGCACTTTCAAAGGAAGGTGATTTTCTCTGAAAGGACAGCATTTAGAAAGTGAAGCAACACTCCATTCACTTCGCACAGTGAATTGAAGTGTTGGAACAGACTGCTTCTCTTTCAGAGAAACGGATGTGAATTTTTGTGAAAGCTTGTAAGTAGCTTAAGGCACTTTCAAAGGAAAGTGATTTTCTCTGAAAGGACAGCATTTAGAAAGTGAAGCAACACTCCATTCACTTCGCACAGTGAATTGAAGTGTTGGAACAGACTGCTTCTCTTTCAGAAATACGCATGTGAATTTCTGTTGAATGCTTGTAAGTAGCTGAAGGCACTTTCAAAGGAAAGTGATTTTCTCTGAAAGGACAGCATTTAGAAAGTGAAGCAACACTCCATTCACTTCGCACAGTGAATTGAAGTGTTGGAACAGACTGCTTCTCTTTCAGAGAAACGCATGTGAGTTTTTTGTGAAAGCTTGTAAGTAGCTTAAGGCACTTTCAAAAGAAAGTGATTTTCTCTGAAAGGACAGCATTTAGAAAGTGAAGCAACACTCCATTCACTTCGCACAGTGAATTGAAGTGTTGGAACAGACTGCTTCTCTTTCAGAGAAACGGATGCGAGTTTTTTGTGAAAGCTTGTAAGTACCTTATGGCACTTTCAAAGGAAAGTGATTTTCTCTGAAAGGACAGCATTTAGAAAGTGAAGCAACACTCCATTCACTTCGCACAGTGAATTGAAGTGTTGGAACAGACTGCTTCTCTTTCAGAGAAACGCATGTGAATTTCTGTTGAATGCTTGTAAGTAGCTTAAGGCACTTTCAAAGGAAAGTGATTTTCTCTGAAAGGACAGCATTTAGAAAGTGAAGCAACACTCCATTCACTTCGCACAGTGAATTGAAGTGTTGGAACAGACTGCTTCTCTTTCAGAGAAACGGATGTGAGTTTTTTGTGAAAGCTTGTAAGTAGCTTAAGGCAATTTCAAAGAAAGTGATTTTCTCTGACAGGACAGCATTTAGAAAGTGAAGCAACACTCCATTCACTTCGCACAGTGAATTGAAGTGTTGGAACAGACGGCTTCTATTTCAGAGAAACGGATGTGAGTTTTTTGTGAGTGCTTGTAAGTAGCTTAAGGCACTTTCAAAGGAAAGTGATTTTCTCTGAAAGGACAGCATTTAGAAAGTGAAGCAACACTCCATTCACTTCGCACAGTGAATTGAAGTGTTGGAACAGACTGCTTTTCTTTCAGAGAAACGCATGTGAATTTCTGTTTAATGCGTGTAAGTAGCTTAAGGCACTTTCAAAGGAAAGTGATTTTCTCTGAAAGGACAGCATTTAGAAAGTGAAACAACACTCCATTCACTTCGCACAGTGAATTGAAGTGTTGGAACAGACTGCTTCTCTTTCAGGGAAATGCATGTGAATTTCTGTTGAATGCTTGTAAGTAGCTTAAGGCACTTTCAAAGGAAGGTGATTTTCTCTGAAAGGACAGCATTTAGAAAGTGAAGCAACACTCCATTCACTTCGCACAGTGAATTGAAGTGTTGGAACAGACGGCTTCTCTTTCCGAGAAACGCATGTGAATTTCTGTTGAATGCTTGTAAGTAGCTTAAGGCACTTTCAAAGGAAAGTGATTTTCTCTGAAAGGACAGCATTTAGAAAGTGAAGCAACACTCCATTCACTTCGCACAGTGAATTGAAGTGTTGGAACAGACTGCTTCTCTTTCAGAGAAACGCATGTGAGTTTTTTGTGAAAGCTTGTAAGTAGCTTAAGGCACTTTCAAAGGAAAGTGATTTTCTCTGACAGGACAGCATTTAGAAAGTGAAGCAACACTCCATTCACTTCGCACAGTGAATTGAAGTGTTGGAACAAACTGCTTCTCTTTCAGAGAAACGCATGTGAATTTCTGTTGAATGCTTGTAAGTAGCTTAAGGCACTTTCAAAGGAAAGTGATTTTCTCTGAAAGGACAGCATTTAGAAAGTGAAGCAACACTCCATTCACTTCGCACAGTGAATTGAAGTGTTGGAACAGACTGCTTCTCTTTCAGAGAAACGCATGTGAGTTTTTTGTGAAAGCTTGTAAGTAGCTTAAGGCAATTTCAAAGAAAGTGATTTTCTCTGACAGGACAGCATTTAGAAAGTGAAGCAACACTCCATTCACTTCGCACAGTGAATTGAAGTGTTGGAACAGACGGCTTCTCTTTCAGAGAAACGGATGTGTGTTTTTTGTGAAAGCTTGTAAGTAGCTTAAGGCACTTTCAAAGGAAAGTGATTTTCTCTGAAAGGACAGCATTTAGAAAGTGAAACAACACTCCATTCACTTCGCACAGTGAATTGAAGTGTTGGAACAGACTGCTTCTCTTTCAGAGAAACGAATGTGAGTCTTTTGTGAAAGCTTGTAAGTAGCTTAAGGCACTTTCAAAGGAAAGTGATTTTCTCTGACAGGACAGCATTTAGAAATTGAAGCAATACTCCATTCACTTCGAACAGTGAATTGAAGTGTTGGAACAGACTACTTCTCTTTCAGAGAAACGCATGTGAATTTCTGTTGAATACTTGTAAGTAGCTTAAGGCACTTTCAAAGGAAAGTGATTTTCTGTGAAAGGACAGCATTTAGAAAGTGAAGCAACACTCCATTCACTTCGCACAGTGAATTGAAGTGTTGGAACATACTGCTTCTCTTTCAGAGAAACGCATGTGAATTTCTGTTGAATGCTTTTAAGTAGCTTAAGGCACTTTCAAAGGAAAGTGATTTTCTCTGAAAGGACAGCATTTAGAAAGTGAAGCAACACTCCATTCACTTCGCACAGTGAATTGAAGTGTTGGAACAGACTGCTTCTCTTTCAGAGAAACGGATATGAGTTTTTTGTGAAAGCTTGTAAATAGCTTAAGTCACTTTCTAAGGAAAGTGATTTTCTCTGACAGGACAGCATTTTGAAAGTGAAGCAACACTCCATTCACTTCGCACAGTGAATTGAAGTGTTGGAACAGACTGCTTCTCTTACAGAGAAACGCATGTGAATTTCTGTTCAATGCTTGTAAGTAGCTTAAGGCACTTTCAAAGGAAAGTGATTTTCTCTGAAAGGACAGCATTTAGAAAGTGAAGCAACACTCCATTCACTTCGCACAGTGAATTGAAGTGTTGGAACAGACTGCTTCTCTTTCAGAGAAACGCATGTGAGTTTTTTGTGAAAGCTTGTAAGTAGCTTAAGGCACTTTCAAAGGAAAGTGATTTTCTCTGAAAGGACAGCATTTAGAAAGTGAAGCAACACTCCATTCACTTCGCACAGTGAATTGAAGTGTTGGAACAGACTGCTTCTCTTTCCGAGAAACGCATGTGAATTTCTGTTGAATGCTTGTAAGTAGCTTAAGGCACTTTCAAAGGAAAGTGATTTTCTCTGAAAGGACAGCATTTAGAGAGTGAAGCAACACTCCATTCACTTCGCACAGTGAATTGAAGTGTTGGAACAGACTGCTTCTCTTTCAGAGAAATGCATGTGAGTTTTTTGTGAAAGCTTGTAAGTAGCTTAAGGCACTTTCAAAGGAAAGTGATTTTCTCTGACAGGACAGCATTTAGAAAGTGAAGCAACACTCCATTCACTTCGCACAGTGAATTGAAGTGTTGGAACAGACTGCTTCTATTTCAGAGAAACGCATGTGAATTTCTGTTGAATGCTTTTAAGTAGCTTAAGGCACTTTCAAAGGAAAGTGATTTTCTCTGAAAGGACTGCATTTAGAAAGTGAAGCAATATTCCATTCACTTCGAACAGTGAACTGAAGTGTTGGAACAGACTGCTTCTCTTTCAGAGAAACGGATGTGAGTTTTTTGTGAAAGCTTGTAAGTAGCTTAAGGCACTTTCAAAGGAAAGTGATTTTCTCTGAAAGGACAGCATTTAGAAAGTGAAGCAACCCTCCATTCACTTTGCACAGTGAATTGAAGTGTTGGAACAGACTGCTTCTCTTTCAGAGAAACGCATGTGAATTTCTGTTGAATGCTTGTAAGTAGCTTAAGGCACTTTCAAAGGAAAGTGATTTTCTCTGAAAGGACAGCATTTAGAAAGTGAAGCAACACTCCATTCACTTCGCACAGTGAATTGAAGTGTTGGAACAGACTGCTTCTCTTTCAGAGAAACGCATGTGAGTTTTTTGTGAAAGCTTGTAAGTAGCTTATGGCACTTTTAAAGGAAAGTGATTTTCTCTGAAAGGACAGCATTTAGAAAGTGAAGCAACACTCCATTCACTTCGCACAGTGAATTGAAGTGTTGGAACAGACTGCTTCTCTTTCAGGGAAATGCATGTGAATTTCTGTTGAATGCTTGTAAGTAGCTTAAGGCACTTTCAAAGGAAGGTGAATTTCTCTGAAAGGACAGCATTTAGAAAGTGAACCAACACTCCATTCACTTCGCACAGTGAATTGAAGTGTTGGAACAGACTGCTTCTCTTTCAGAGAAACGGATGTGAGTTTTTGTGAAAGCTTGTAAGTAGCTTAAGGCACTTTCAAAGGAAAGTGATTTTCTCTGAAAGGACAGCATTTAGAAAGTGAAGCAACACTCCATTCACTTCGCACAGTGAATTGAAGTGTTGGAACAGACTGCTTCTCTTTCCGAGAAACGCATGTGAATTTCTGTTGAATGCTTGTAAGTAGCTTAAGGCACTTTCAAAGGAAGGTGATTTTCTCTGAAAGGACAGCATTTAGAAAGTGAAACAACACTCCATTCACTTCGCACAGTGAATTGAAGTGTTGGAACAGACTGCTTCTCTTTCAGAGAAACGGATGTGAGTTTTTTGTGAAAGCTTGTAAGTAGCTTAAGGCACTTTCAAAGGAAAGTGATTTTCTCTGACAGGACAGCATTTAGAAAGTGAAGCAACACTCCATTCACTTCGCACAGTGAATTGAAGTGTTGGAACACACTGCTTCTCTTTCAGAGAAACGCATGTGAACTTCTGTTCAATGCTTGTAAGTAGCTTAAGGCACGTTCAAAGGAAAGTGATTTTCTCTGAAAGGACAGCATTTAGAAAGTGAAGCAACACTCAATTCACTTCGCACAGTGAATTGAAGTGTTGGAACAGACTGCTTCTCTTTCAGAGGAGCGCATGTGAGTTTTTTGTGAAAGCTTGTAAGTAGCTTAAGGCACTTTCAAAGGAAAGTGATTTTCTCTGAAAGGACAGCATTTAGAAAGTGAAGCAACACTCCATTCACTTCGCACAGTGAATTGAAGTGTTGGAACAGACTGCTTCTCTTTCAGAGAAACGCATGTGAGTTTTTTGTGAAAGCTTGTAAGTAGCTTATGGTACTTTTAAAGGAAAGTGATTTTCTGTGAAAGGACAGCATTTAGAAAGTGAAGCAACACTCCATTCACTTCGCACAGTGAATTGAAGTGTAGGAACAGACTGCTTTTCTTTCAGAGAAACGCATGTGAATTTCTGTTGAATGCTTGTAAGTAGCTTAAGGCACTTTCAAAGGAAAGTGATTTTCTCTGAAAGGACAGCATTTAGAAAGTGAAGCAACCCTCCATTCTCTTCGCACAGTGAATTGAAGTGTTGGAACAGACTGCTTCTCTTTCAGGGAAATGCATATGAATTTCTGTTGAATGCTTGTAAGTAGCTTAAGGCACTTTCAAAGGAAGGTGATTTTCTCTGAAAGGACAGCATTTAGAAAGTGAAGCAACACTCCATTCACTTCGCACAGTGAATTGAAGTGTTGGAACAGACTGCTTCTCTTTCAGAGAAACGGATGTGAATTTTTGTGAAAGCTTGTAAGTAGCTTAAGGCACTTTCAAAGGAAAGTGATTTTCTGTGAAAGGACAGCATTTAGAAAGTGAAGCAACACTCCATTCACTTCGCACAGTGAATTGAAGTGTTGGAACAGACTGCTTCTCTTTCAGAAAAACGCATGTGAATTTCTGTTGAATGCTTGTAAGTAGCTGAAGGCACTTTCAAAGGAAAGTGATTTTCTCTGAAAGGACAGCATTTAGAAAGTGAAGCAACACTCCATTCACTTCGCACAGTGAATTGAAGTGTTGGAACAGACTGCTTCTCTTTCATAGAAACGCATGTGAGTTTTTTGTGAAAGCTTGTAAGTAGCTTAAGGCACTTTCAAAAGAAAGTGATTTTCTCTGAAAGGACAGCATTTAGAAAGTGAAGCAACACTCCATTCACTTCGCACAGTGAATTGAAGTGTTGGAACAGACTGCTTCTCTTTCAGAGAAACGGATGCGAGTTTTTTGTGAAAGCTTGTAAGTACCTTATGGCACTTTCAAAGGAAAGTGATTTTCTCTGAAAGGACAGCATTTAGAAAGTGAAGCAACACTCCATTCACTTCGCACAGTGAATTGAAGTGTTGGAACAGACTGCTTCTCTTTCAGAGAAACGCATGTGAATTTCTGTTGAATGCTTGTAAGTAGCTTAAGGCACTTTCAAAGGAAAGTGATTTTCTCTGAAAGGACAGCATTTAGAAAGTGAAGCAACACTCCATTCACTTCGCACAGTGAATTGAAGTGTTGGAACAGACTGCTTCTCTTTCAGAGAAACGGATGTGAGTTTTTTGTGAAAGCTTGTAAGTAGCTTAAGGCACTTTCAAAGAAAGTGATTTTCTCTGACAGGACAGCATTTAGAAAGTGAAGCAACACTCCATTCACTTCGCACAGTGAATTGAAGTGTTGGAACAGACTGCTTCTCTTTCAGAGAAACGCATGTGAATTTCTGTTGAATGCTTGTAAGTAGCTAAAGGCACTTTCAAAGGAAAGTGATTTTCTCTGAAAGGACAGCATTTAGAAAGTGAAGCAACACTCCATTCACTTCGCACAGTGAATTGAAGTGTTGGAACAGACTGCTTCTCTTTCAGAGAAACGCATGTGAATTTCTGTTCAATGTTTGTAAGTAGCTTAAGGCACTTTCAAAGGAAAGTGATTTTTTCTCACAGGACAGCATTTAGAAAGTGAAGCAACACTCCATTCACTTCAAACAGTGAATTGAAGTGTTGGAACAGACTGCTTCTCTTTCAGAGAAACGCATGTGAATTTCTGTTCAATGCTTGTAAGTAGCATAAGGCACTTTCAAAGGAAAGTGATTTTCTCTGAAAGGACAGCATTTAGAAAGTGAAGCAACACTCCATTCACTTCGCACAGTGAATTGAAGTGTTGGAACAGACTGCTTCTCTTTCAGAGGAGCGCATGTGAGTTTTTTGTGAAAGCTTGTAAGTAGCTTAAGGCACTTTCAAAGGAAAGTGATTTTATCTGAAAGGACAGCATTTAGAAAGTGAAGCAACACTCCATTCACTTCGCACAGTGAATTGAAGTGTTGGAACAGACTGCTTCTCTTACAGAGAAACGCATGTGAATTTCTGTTCAATGCTTATAAGTAGCTTAAGGCACTTTCCAAGGAAAGTGATTTTCTCTGAAAGGACAGCATTTAGAAAGTGAAGCAGCACTCCATTCACTTCGCACAGTGAATTGAAGTGTTGGAACAGACTGCTTCTCTTTCAGAGAAACGCATGTGAGTTTTTTGTGAAAGCTTGTAAGTAGCTTATGGCACTTTTAAAGGAAAGTGATTTTCTGTGAAAGGACAGCATTTAGAAAGTGAAGCAACACTCCATTCACTTCGCACAGTGAATTGAAGTGTAGGAACAGACTGCTTTTCTTTCAGAGAAACGCATGTGAATTTCTGTTGAATGCTTGTAAGTAGCTTAAGGCACTTTCAAAGGAAAGTGATTTTCTCTGAAAGGACAGCATTTAGAAAGTGAAGCAACACTCCAATCTCTTCGCACAGTGAATTGAAGTGTTGGAACAGACTGCTTCTCTTTCAGGGAAATGCATGTGAATTTCTGTTGAATGCTTGTAAGTAGCTTAAGGCACTTTCAAAGGAAGGTGATTTTCTCTGAAAGGACAGCATTTAGAAAGTGAAGCAACACTCCATTCACTTCGCACAGTGAATTGAAGTGTTGGAACAGACTGCTTCTCTTTCAGAAAAACGCATGTGAATTTCTGTTGAATGCTTGTAAGTAGCTGAAGGCAATTTCAAAGGAATGTGATTTTCTCTGAAAGGACAGCATTTAGAAAGTGAAGCAACACTCCATTCACTTCGCACAGTGAATTGAAGTGTTGGAACAGACTGCTTCTCTTTCAGAGAAACGCATGTGAGTTTTTTGTGAAAGCTTGTAAGTAGCTTAAGGCACTTTCAAAAGAAAGTGATTTTCTCTGAAAGGACAGCATTTAGAAAGTGAAGCAACACTCCATTCACTTCGCACAGTGAATTGAAGTGTTGGAACAGACTGCTTCTCTTTCAGAGAAACGGATGCGAGTTTTTTGTGAAAGCTTGTAAGTACCTTAAGGCACTTTCAAAGGAAAGTGATTTTCTCTGACAGGACAGCATTTAGAAAGTGAAGCAACACTCCATTCACTTCGCACAGTGAATTGAAGTGTTGGAACAGACTGCTTCTCTTTCAGAGAAACGCATGTGAATTTCTGTTGAATGCTTGTAAGTAGCTTAAGGCACTTTCAAAGGAAAGTGAATTTCTCTGAAAGGACAGCATTTAGAAAGTGAAGCAACACTCCATTCACTTCGCAGAGTGAATTGAAGTGTTGGAACAGACTGCTTCTCTTTCAGAGAAACGGATGTGAGTTTTTTGTGAAAGCTTGTAAGTAGCTTAAGGCAATTTCAAAGAAAGTGATTTTCTCTGACAGGACAGCATTTAGAAAGTGAAGCAACACTCCATTCACTTCGCACAGTGAATTGAAGTGTTGGAACAGACGGCTTCTATTTCAGAGAAACGGATGTGAGTTTTTTGTGAGTGCTTGTAAGTAGCTTAAGGCACTTTCAAAGGAAAGTGATTTTCTCTGAAAGGACAGCATTTAGAAAGTGAAGCAACACTCCATTCACTTCGCACAGTGAATTGAAGTGTTGGAACAGACTGCTTCTCTTTCAGAGAAACGAATGTGAGTCTTTTGTGAAAGCTTGTAAGTAGCTTAAGGCACTTTCAAAGGAAAGTGATTTTCTCTGACAGGACAGCATTTAGAAATTGAAGCAATACTCCATTCACTTCTAACAGTGAATTGAAGTGTTGCAACAGACTGCTTCTCTTTCACAGAAACGCATGTGAATTTCTGTTGAATGCTTGTAAGTAGCTTAAGGCACTTTCAAAGGAAAGTGATTTTCTCTGACAGGACAGCATTTAGAAAGTGAAGCAACACTCCATTCACTTCGCACAGTGAATTGAAGTGTTGGAACAGACTGCTTCTCTTTCAGAGAAACGCATGTGAATTTCTGTTGAATGCTTGTAAGTAGCTTAAGGCACTTTCAAAGGAAAGTGATTTTCATTGAAAGGACAGCATTTAGAAAGTGAAGCAACACTCCATTCACTTCGCACAGTGAATTGAAGTGTTGGAACAGACTGCTTCTCTTTCAGAGAAACGCATGTGAGTTTTTTGTAAAAGCTTGTAAGTAGCTTAAGGCACTTTCAAAGGAAAGTGATTTTCTCTGACAGGACAGCATTTAGAAAGTGAAGCAACACTCCATTCACTTCGCACAGTGAATTGAAGTGTTGGAACAGACTGCTTCTCTTTCAGAGAAACGCATGTGAGTTTTTTGTGAAAGCTTGTAAGAGCTTAAGGCACTTTCAAAGGAAAGTGATTTTCTCTGAAAGGACAGCATTTAGAAAGTGAAGCAACACTCCATTCACTTCGCACAGTGAATTGAAGTGTTGGAACAGACTGCTTCTCTTTCAGAGAAACGCATGTGAATTTCTGTTGAATGCTTGTAAGTAGCTTAAGGCACTTTCAAAGGAAAGTGATTTTCTCTGACAGGACAGCATTTAGAAAGTGAAGCAACACTCCATTCACTTCGCACAGTGAATTGAAGTGTTGGAACAGACTGCTTCTCTTCCAGAGAAACGCATGTGAGTTTTTTGTAAAAGCTTGTAAGTAGCTTAAGGCACTTTCAAAGGAAAGTGATTTTCTCTGACATGACAGCATTTAGAAAGTGAAGCAACACTCATTTCACTTCGCACAGTGAATTGAAGTGTTGGAACAGACTGCTTCTCTTTCAGAGAAACGCATGTGAATTTCTGTTGAATGCTTGTAAGTAGCTTAAGGCGCTTTCAAAGGAAAGTAATTTTCTCTGAAAGGACAGCATTTAGAAAGTGAAGCAACACTCCATTCACTTCGCACATTGAAATGAAGTGTTGGAACAGACTGCTTCCCTTTCAGAGAAACGCATGTGAATTTCTGTTCAATGCTTGTAAGTAGCTTAAGGCACTTTAAAAGGAAAGTGATTTTCTCTGAAAGGACAGCATTTAGAAAGTGAAGCAACACTCCATTCACTTCGCACAGTGAATTGAAGTGTTGGAACAGACTGCTTCTCTTTCAGAGAAACGGATGTGAGTTTTTTGTGAAAGCTTGTAAGTAGCTTAAGGCACTTTCAAAGGAAAGTGATTTTCTCTGAAAGGACAGCATTTAGAAAGTGAAGCAACACTCCATTCACTTCAAACAGTGAATTGAAGTGTTGGAACAGACAGCTTCTCTTTCAGAGAAACGCATGTGAATTTCTGTTGAATGCTTGTAAGTAGCTTAAGGCACTTTCAAGGGAAAGTGATTTTCTCTGACAGGACAGCATTTAGAAAGTGAAGCAACACTCCATTCACTTCGCACAGTGAATTGAAGTGTTGGAACGGACTGCTTCTCTTTCAGAGAAACGGATGTGAGTTTTTTGTGAAAGCTTGTAAGTAGCTTAAGGCACTTTCAAAGGAAAGTGATTTTCTCTGACAGGACAGCATTTAGAAAGTGAAGCAACACTCCATTCACTTCGCACAGTGAATTGAAGTGTTGGAACAGACTGCTTCTCTTTCAGAGAAACGCATGTGAATTTCTGTTGAATGCTTGTAAGTAGCTTAAGGCACTTTCAAAGGAAAGTGATTTTCTCTGAAAGGACAGCATTTAGAAAGTGAAGCAATATTCCATTCACTTCGAACAGTGAACTGAAGTGTTGGAACAGACTGCTTCTCTCTCAGAGAAACGCATGTGAATTTCTGTTGAATGCTTATAAGTAGCTTAAGGCACTTTCAAAGGAAAGTGATTTTCTCTGAAAGGACAGCATTTAGAAAGTGAAGCAACACTCCATTCACTTCGCACAGTGAATTGAATTGTTGGAACAGACTGCTTCTCTTTCAGAGAAACGCATGTGAATTTCTGTTGAATGCTTGTAAGTAGCTTAAGGCACTTTCAAAGGAAAGTGATTTTCTCTGAAAGGACAGCATTTAGAAAGTGAAGCAACCCTCCATTCACTTCGCACAGTGAATTGAAGTGTTGGAACAGACTGCTTCTCTTTCAGAGAAACGGATGTGAGTTTTTTGTGAAAGTTTGTAAGTAGCTTAAGGCAGTTTCAAAGGAAAGTGATTTTCTCTGAAAGGACAGCATTTAGAAAGTGAAGCAACACTCCATTCACGTCGCACAGTGAATTGAAGTGTTGGAACAGACTGCTTCTCTTTCAGAGAAACGGATGTGAGTTTTTTGTGAAAGCTTGTAAGTAGCTTAAGGCACTTTCAAAGAAAGTGATTTTCTCTGACAGGACAGCATTTAGAAAGTGAAGCAACACTCCATTCACTTCGCACAGTGAATTGAAGTGTTGGAACAGACTGCTTCTCTTTCAGAGAAACGCATGTGAATTTCTGTTGAATGCTTGTAAGTAGCTTAAGGCACTTTCAAAGGAAAGTGATTTTCTCTGAAAGGACAGCATTTAGAAAATGAAGCAACACTCCATTCACTTCGCACAGTGAATTGAAGTGTTGGAACAGACTGCTTCTCTTTCAGAGAAACGCATGTGAATTTCTGTTGAATGCTTGTAAGTAGCTTAAGGCACTTTCAAAGGAAAGTGATTTTCTCTGAAAGGACAGCATTTAGAAAGTGAAGCAATATTCCATTCACTTCGAACAGTGAACTGAAGTGTTGGAACAGACTGCTTCTCTCTCAGAGAAACGCATGTGAATTTCTGTTGAATGCTTATAAGTAGCTTAAGGCACTTTCAAAGGAAAGTGATTTTCTCTGAAAGGACACCATTTAGAAAGTGAAGCAACACTCCATTCACTTCGCACAGTGAATTGAAGTGTTGGAACAGACTGCTTCTCTTTCAGAGAAACGCATGTGAATTTCTGTTCAATGCTTGTAAGTAGCTTAAGGCACTTTCAAAGGAAAGTGATTTTCTCTGAAAGGACAGCATTTAGAAAGTGAAGCAACACGCCATTCACTTCGCACAGTGAATTGAAGTGTTGGAACAGACTGCTTCTCTTTCAGAGAAACGCATGTGAATTTCTGTTCAATGCTTGTAAGTAGCTTAAGGCACTTTCAAAGGAAAGTGATTTTCTCTGAAAGGACAGCATTTAGAAAGTGAAGCAACACTCCATTCACGTCACACAGTGAATTGAAGTGTTGGAACAGACTGCTTCTCTTTCAGAGAAACGGATGTGAGTTTTTTGTGAAAGCTTGTAAGTAGCTTAAGGCACTTTCAAAGAAAGTGATTTTCTCTGACAGGACAGCATTTAGAAAGTGAAGCAACACTCCATTCACTTCGCACAGTGAATTGAAGTGTTGGAACAGACTGCTTCTCTTTCAGAGGAGCGCATGTGAGTTTTTTGTGAAAGCTTGTAAGTAGCTTAAGGCACTTTCAAAGGAAAGTGATTTTCTCTGAAAGGACAGCATTTAGAAAGTGAAGCAACACTCCATTCACTTCGCACAGTGAATTGAAGTGTTGGAACAGACTGCTTCTCTTTCAGAGAAACGCATGTGAATTTCTGTTCAATGTTTGTAAGTAGCTTAAGGCACTTTCAAAGGAAAGTGATTTTTTCTCACAGGACAGCATTTAGAAAGTGAAGCAACACTCCATTCACTTCGCACAGTGAATTGAAGTGTTGGAACAGACTGCTTCTCTTTCAGAGAAACGCATGTGAGTTTTTTGTGAAAGCTTGTAAGTAGCTTAAGGCACTTTCAAATGAAAGTGATTTTCTCTGACAGGACAGCATTTAGAAAGTGAAGCAACACTCCATTCACTTCGCACAGTGAATTGAAGTGTTGGAACAGACTGCTTCTCTTACAGAGAAACACATGTGAATTTCTGTTGAATGCTTGTGAGTAGCTTAAGGCACTTTCAAAGGAAAGTGATTTTCTCTGAAAGGACAGCATTTAGAAAGTGAAGTAACACTCCCTTCACTTCGCACAGTGAATTGAAGTGTTGGAACAGACTGCTTCTCTTTCAGGGAAACGCATGTGAATTTCTGTTGAATGCTTGTAAGTAGCTTAAGGTACTTTCAAAGGAAAGTGATTTTCTCTGAAAGGACAGCATTTAGAAAGTGAAGCAACACTCCATTCACTTCAAACAGTGAATTGAAGTGTTGGAACAGACTGCTTCTCTTTCAGAGAAACGCATGTGAATTTCTGTTCAATGCTTGTAAGTAGCATAAGGCACTTTCAAAGGAAAGTGATTTTCTCTGAAAGGACAGCATTTAGAAAGTGAAGCAACACTCCATTCACTTCGCACAGTGAATTGAAGTGTTGGAACAGACTGCTTCTCTTTCAGAGGAGCGCATGTGAGTTTTTTGTGAAAGCTTGTAAGTAGCTTAAGGCACTTTCAAAGGAAAGTGATTTTCTCTGAAAGGACAGCATTTAGAAAGTGAAGCAACACTCCATTCACTTCGCACAGTGAATTGAAGTGTTGGAACAGACTGCTTCTCTTTCAGAGAAACGCATGTGAGTTTTTTGTGAAAGCTTGTAAGTAGCTTATGGCACTTTTAAAGGAAAGTGATTTTCTGTGAAAGGACAGCATTTAGAAAGTGAAGCAACACTCCATTCACTTCGCACAGTGAATTGAAGTGTAGGAACAGACTGCTTTTCTTTCAGAGAAACGCATGTGAATTTCTGTTGAATGCTTGTAAGTAGCTTAAGGCACTTTCAAAGGAAAGTGATTTTCTCTGAAAGGACAGCATTTAGAAAGTGAAGCAACCCTCCATTCTCTTCGCACAGTGAATTGAAGTGTTGGAACAGACTGCTTCACTTTCAGGGAAATGCATATGAATTTCTGTTGAATTCTTGTAAGTAGCTTAAGGCACTTTCAAAGGAAGGTGATTTTCTCTGAAAGGACAGCATTTAGAAAGTGAAGCAACACTCCATTCACTTCGCACAGTGAATTGAAGTGTTGGAACAGACTGCTTCTCTTTCAGAGAAATGGATGTGAATTTTTGTGAAAGCTTGTAAGTAGCTTAAGGCACTTTCAAAGGAAAGTGATTTTCTCTGAAAGGACAGCATTTAGAAAGTGAAGCAACACTCCATTCACTTCGCACAGTGAATTGAAGTGTTGGAACAGACTGCTTCTCTTTCAGAAAAACGCATGTGAATTTCTGTTGAATGCTTGTAAGTAGCTGAAGGCACTTTCAAAGGAAAGTGATTTTCTCTGAAAGGACAGCATTTAGAAAGTGAAGCAACACTCCATTCACTTCGCACAGTGAATTGAAGTGTTGGAACAGACTGCTTCTCTTTCAGAGAAACGCATGTGAGTTTTTTGTGAAAGCTTGTAAGTAGCTTAAGGCACTTTCAAAAGAAAGTGATTTTCTCTGAAAGGACAGCATTTAGAAAGTGAAGCAACACTCCATTCACTTCGCACAGTGAATTGAAGTGTTGGAACAGACTGCTTCTCTTTCAGAGAAACGGATGCGAGTTTTTTGTGAAAGCTTGTAAGTACCTTATGGCACTTTCAAAGGAAAGTGATTTTCTCTGAAAGGACAGCATTTAGAAAGTGAAGCAACACTCCATTCACTTCGCACAGTGAATTGAAGTGTTGTAACAGACTGCTTCTCTTTCAGAGAAACGCATGTGAATTTCTGTTGAATGCTTGTAAGTAGCTTAAGGCACTTTCAAAGGAAAGTGATTTTCTCTGAAAGGACAGCATTTAGAAAGTGAAGCAACACTCCATTCACTTCGCACAGTGAATTGAAGTGTTGGAACAGACTGCTTCTCTTTCAGAGAAACGGATGTGAGTTTTTTGTGAAAGCTTGTAAGTAGCTTAAGGCAATTTCAAAGAAAGTGATTTTCTCTGACAGGACAGCATTTAGAAAGTGAAGCAACACTCCATTCACTTCGCACAGTGAATTGAAGTGTTGGAACAGACGGCTTCTATTTCAGAGAAACGGATGTGAGTTTTTTGTGAGTGCTTGTAAGTAGCTTAAGGCACTTTCAAAGGAAAGTGATTTTCTCTGAAAGGACAGCATTTAGAAAGTGAAGCAACACTCCATTCACTTCGCACAGTGAATTGAAGTGTTGGAACAGACTGCTTCTCTTTCAGAGAAACGAATGTGAGTCTTTTGTGAAAGCTTGTAAGTAGCTTAAGGCACTTTCAAAGGAAAGTGATTTTCTCTGACAGGACAGCATTTAGAAATTGAAGCAAGACTCCATTCACTTCGAACAGTGAATTGAAGTGTTGGAACAGACTACTTCTCTTTCAGAGAAACGCATGTAAATTTCTGTTGAATGCTTGTAAGCAGCTTAAGGCACTTTCAAAGGAAAGTGTTTTTCTCTGAAAGGACAGCATTTAGAAAGTGAAGCAACCCTCCATTCACTTCGCACAGTGAATTGAAGTGTTGGAACAGACTGCTTCTCTTTCAGAGAAACGGATGTGAGTTTTTTGTGAAAGCTTGTAGGTAGCTTAAGGCACTTTCAAAGGAAAGTGATTTTCTCTGAAAGGACAGCATTTAGAAAGTGAAGCAACACTCCATTCACTTCGCACAGTGAATTGAAGTGTTGGAACAGACGGCTTCTCTTTCCGAGAAACGCATGTGAATTTCTGTTGAATGCTTGTAAGTAGCTTAAGGCACTTTCAAAGGAAAGTGATTTTCTCTGAAAGGACAGCATTTAGAAAGTGAAGCAACACTCCATTCACTTCGCACAGTGAATTGAAGTGTTGGAACAGACTGCTTCTCTTTCAGAGAAACGCATGTGAGTTTTTTGTGAAAGCTTGTAAGTAGCTTAAGGCACTTTCAAAGGAAAGTGATTTTCTCTGACAGGACAGCATTTAGAAAGTGAAGCAACACTCCATTCACTTCGCACAGTGAATTGAAGTGTTGGAACAAACTGCTTCTCTTTCAGAGAAACGCATGTGAATTTCTGTTGAATGCTTGTAAGTAGCTTAAGGCACTTTCAAAGGAAAGTGATTTTCTCTGAAAGGACAGCATTTAGAAAGTGAAGCAACACTCCATTCACTTCGCACAGTGAATTGAAGTGTTGGAACAGACTGCTTCTCTTTCAGAGAAACGCATGTGAGTTTTTTGTGAAAGCTTGTAAGTAGCTTAAGGCAATTTCAAAGAAAGTGATTTTCTCTGACAGGACAGCATTTAGAAAGTGAAGCAACACTCCATTCACTTCGCACAGTGAATTGAAGTGTTGGAACAGACGGCTTCTCTTTCAGAGAAACGGATGTGTGTTTTTTGTGAAAGCTTGTAAGTAGCTTAAGGCACTTTCAAAGGAAAGTGATTTTCTCTGAAAGGACAGCATTTAGAAAGTGAAACAACACTCCATTCACTTCGCACAGTGAATTGAAGTGTTGGAACAGACTGCTTCTCTTTCAGAGAAACGAATGTGAGTCTTTTGTGAAAGCTTGTAAGTAGCTTAAGGCACTTTCAAAGGAAAGTGATTTTCTCTGACAGGACAGCATTTAGAAATTGAAGCAATACTCCATTCACTTCGAACAGTGAATTGAAGTGTTGGAACAGACTACTTCTCTTTCAGAGAAACGCATGTGAATTTCTGTTGAATACTTGTAAGTAGCTTAAGGCACTTTCAAAGGAAAGTGATTTTCTGTGAAAGGACAGCATTTAGAAAGTGAAGCAACACTCCATTCACTTCGCACAGTGAATTGAAGTGTTGGAACAGACTGCTTCTCTTTCAGAGAAACGCATGTGAATTTCTGTTGAATGCTTTTAAGTAGCTTAAGGCACTTTAAAAGGAAAGTGATTTTCTCTGAAAGGACAGCATTTAGAAAGTGAAGCAACACTCCATTCACTTCGCACAGTGAATTGAAGTGTTGGAACAGACTGCTTCTCTTTCAGAGAAACGGATGTGAGTTTTTTGTGAAAGCTTGTAAATAGCTTAAGTCACTTTCTAAGGAAAGTGATTTTCTCTGACAGGACAGCATTTTGAAAGTGAAGCAACACTCCATTCACTTCGCACAGTGAATTGAAGTGTTGGAACAGACTGCTTCTCTTACAGAGAAACGCATGTGAATTTCTGTTCAATGCTTGTAAGTAGCTTAAGGCACTTTCAAAGGAAAGTGATTTTCTCTGAAAGGACAGCATTTAGAAAGTGAAGCAACACTCCATTCACTTCGCACAGTGAATTGAAGTGTTGGAACAGACTGCTTCTCTTTCAGAGAAACGCATGTGAGTTTTTTGTGAAAGCTTGTAAGTAGCTTAAGGCACTTTCAAAGGAAAGTGATTTTCTCTGAAAGGACAGCATTTAGAAAGTGAAGCAACACTCCATTCACTTCGCACAGTGAATTGAAGTGTTGGAACAGACTGCTTCTCTTTCCGAGAAACGCATGTGAATTTCTGTTGAATGCTTGTAAGTAGCTTAAGGCACTTTCAAAGGAAAGTGATTTTCTCTGAAAGGACAGCATTTAGAGAGTGAAGCAACACTCCATTCACTTCGCACAGTGAATTGAAGTGTTGGAACAGACTGCTTCTCTTTCAGAGAAATGCATGTGAGTTTTTTGTGAAAGCTTGTAAGTAGCTTAAGGCACTTTCAAAGGAAAGTGATTTTCTCTGACAGGACAGCATTTAGAAAGTGAAGCAACACTCCATTCACTTCGCACAGTGAATTGAAGTGTTGGAACAGACTGCTTCTATTTCAGAGAAACGCATGTGAATTTCTGTTGAATGCTTTTAAGTAGCTTAAGGCACTTTCAAAGGAAAGTGATTTTCTCTGAAAGGACTGCATTTAGAAAGTGAAGCAATATTCCATTCACTTCGAACAGTGAACTGAAGTGTTGGAACAGACTGCTTCTCTTTCAGAGAAACGGATGTGAGTTTTTTGTGAAAGCTTGTAAGTAGCTTAAGGCACTTTCAAAGGAAAGTGATTTTCTCTGAAAGGACAGCATTTAGAAAGTGAAGCAACCCTCCATTCACTTCGCACAGTGAATTGAAGTGTTGGAACAGACTGCTTCTCTTTCAGAGAAACGCATGTGAATTTCTGTTGAATGCTTGTAAGTAGCTTAAGGCACTTTCAAAGGAAAGTGATTTTCTCTGAAAGGACAGCATTTAGAAAGTGAAGCAACCCTCCATTCACTTCGCACAGTGAATTGAAGTGTTGGAACAGACTGCTTCTCTTTCAGAGAAACGCATGTGAGTTTTTTGTGAAAGCTTGTAAGTAGCTTATGGCACTTTTAAAGGAAAGTGATTTTCTCTGAAAGGACAGCATTTAGAAAGTGAAGCAACACTCCATTCACTTCGCACAGTGAATTGAAGTGTTGGAACAGACTGCTTCTCTTTCAGGGAAATGCATGTGAATTTCTGTTGAATGCTTGTAAGTAGCTTAAGGCACTTTCAAAGGAAGGTGAATTTCTCTGAAAGGACAGCATTTAGAAAGTGAAGCAACACTCCATTCACTTCGCACTGTGAATTGAAGTGTTGGAACAGACTGCTTCTCTTTCAGAGAAACGGATGTGAGTTTTTGTGAAAGCTTGTAAGTAGCTTAAGGCACTTTCAAAGGAAAGTGATTTTCTCTGAAAGGACAGCATTTAGAAAGTGAAGCAACACTCCATTCACTTCGCACAGTGAATTGAAGTGTTGGAACAGACTGCTTCTCTTTCCGAGAAACGCATGTGAATTTCTGTTGAATGCTTGTAAGTAGCTTAAGGCACTTTCAAAGGAAAGTGATTTTCTCTGAAAGGACAGCATTTAGAAAGTGAAGCAACACTCCATTCACTTCGCACAGTGAATTGAAGTGTTGGAACAGACTGCTTCTCTTTCAGAGAAATGCATGTGAGTTTTTTGTGAAAGCTTGTAAGTAGCTTAAGGCACTTTCAAAGGAAAGTGATTTTCTCTGACAGGACAGCATTTAGAAAGTGAAGCAACACTCCATTCACTTCGCACAGTGAATTGAAGTGTTGGAACAGACTGCTTCTCTTTCAGAGAAACGCATGTGAATTTCTGTTGAATGCTTGTAAGTAGCTTAAGGCACTTTCAAAGGAAAGTGATTTTCTCTGAAAGGACTGCATTTAGAAAGTGAAGCAATATTCCATTCACTTCGAACAGTGAACTGAAGTGTTGGAACAGACTGCTTCTCTTTCAGAGAAACGGATGTGAGTTTTTTGTGAAAGCTTGTAAGTAGCTTAAGGCACTTTCAAAGGAAAGTGATTTTCTCTGAAAGGACAGCATTTAGAAAGTGAAGCAACCCTCCATTCACTTCGCACAGTGAATTGAAGTGTTGGAACAGACTGCTTCTCTTTCAGAGAAACGCATGTGAATTTCTGTTGAATGCTTGTAAGTAGCTTAAGGCACTTTCAAAGGAAAGTGATTTTCTCTGAAAGGACAGCATTTAGAAAGTGAAGCAACCCTCCATTCACTTCGCACAGTGAATTGAAGTGTTGGAACAGACTGCTTCTCTTTCAGAGAAACGCATGCGAGTTTTTTGTGAAAGCTTGTAAGTAGCTTATGGCACTTTTAAAGGAAAGTGATTTTCTCTGAAAGGACAGCATTTAGAAAGTGAAGCAACACTCCATTCACTTCGCACTGTGAATTGAAGTGTTGGAACAGACTGCTTTTCTTTCAGAGAAACGCATGTGAATTTCTGTTGAATACTTGTAAGTAGCTTAAGGCACTTTCAAAGGAAAGTGATTTTCTCTGAAAGGACAGCATTTAGAAAGTGAAGCAACCCTCCATTCACTTCGCACAGTGAATTGAAGTGTTGGAACAGACTGCTTCTCTTTCAGAGAAACGCATGTGAATTTCTGTTGAATGCTTGTAAGTAGCTTAAGGCACTTTCAAAGGAAAGTGATTTTCTCTGAAAGGACAGCATTTAGAAAGTGAAGCAACCCTCCATTCACTTCGCACAGTGAATTGAAGTGTTGGAACAGACTGCTTCTCTTTCAGAGAAACGCATGTGAGTTTTTTGTGAAAGCTTGTAAGTAGCTTATGGCACTTTTAAAGGAAAGTGATTTTCTCTGAAAGGACAGCATTTAGAAAGTGAAGCAACACTCCATTCACTTCGCACAGTGAATTGAAGTGTTGGTACAGACTGCTTTTCTTTCAGAGAAACGCATGTGAATTTCTGTTGAATACTTGTAAGTAGCTTAAGGCACTTTCAAAGGAAAGTGATTTTCTCTGAAAGGACAGCATTTAGAAAGTGAAGCAACACTCCATTCACTTCGCACAGTGAATTGAAGTGTTGGAACAGACTGCTTCTCTTTCAGGGAAATGCATGTGAATTTCTGTTGAATGCTTGTAAGTAGCTTAAGGCACTTTCAAAGGAAGGTGAATTTCTCTGAAAGGACAGCATTTAGAAAGTGAAGCAACACTCCATTCACTTCGCACAGTGAATTGAAGTGTTGGAACAGACTGCTTCTCTTTCAGAGAAACGGATGTGAGTTTTTGTGAAAGCTTGTAAGTAGCTTAAGGCACTTTCAAAGGAAAGTGATTTTCTCTGAAAGGACAGCATTTAGAAAGTGAAGCAACACTCCATTCACTTCGCACAGTGAATTGAAGTGTTGGAACAGACTGCTTCTCTTTCCGAGAAACGCATGTGAATTTCTGTTGAATGCTTGTAAGTAGCTTAAGGCACTTTCAAAGGAAAGTGATTTTCTCTGAAAGGACAGCATTTAGAAAGTGAAGCAACACTCCATTCACTTCGCACAGTGAATTGAAGTGTTGGAACAGACTGCTTCTCTTTCAGAGAAATGCATGTGAGTTTTTTGTGAAAGCTTGTAAGTAGCTTAAGGCACTTTCAAAGGAAAGTGATTTTCTCTGACAGGACAGCATTTAGAAAGTGAAGCAACACTCCATTCACTTCGCACAGTGAATTGAAGTGTTGGAACAGACTGCTTCTCTTTCAGAGAAACGCATGTGAATTTCTGTTGAATGCTTGTAATTAGCTTAAGGCACTTTCAAAGGAAAGTGATTTTCTCTGAAAGGACTGCATTTAGAAAGTGAAGCAATATTCCATTCACTTCGAACAGTGAACTGAAGTGTTGGAACAGACTGCTTCTCTTTCAGAGAAACGGATGTGAGTTTTTTGTGAAAGCTTGTAAGTAGCTTAAGGCACTTTCAAAGGAAAGTGATTTTCTCTGAAAGGACAGCATTTAGAAAGTGAAGCAACCCTCCATTCACTTCGCACAGTGAATTGAAGTGTTGGAACAGACTGCTTCTCTTTCAGAGAAACGCATGTGAATTTCTGTTGAATGCTTGTAAGTAGCTTAAGGCACTTTCAAAGGAAAGTGATTTTCTCTGAAAGGACAGCATTTAGAAAGTGAAGCAACCCTCCATTCACTTCGCACAGTGAATTGAAGTGTTGGAACAGACTGCTTCTCTTTCAGAGAAACGCATGCGAGTTTTTTGTGAAAGCTTGTAAGTAGCTTATGGCACTTTTAAAGGAAAGTGATTTTCTCTGAAAGGACAGCATTTAGAAAGTGAAGCAACACTCCATTCACTTCGCACAGTGAATTGAAGTGTTGGAACAGACTGCTTTTCTTTCAGAGAAACGCATGTGAATTTCTGTTGAATACTTGTAAGTAGCTTAAGGCACTTTCAAAGGAAAGTGATTTTCTCTGAAAGGACAGCATTTAGAAAGGGAAGCAACACTCCATTCACTTAGCACAGTGAATTGAAGTGTTGGAACAGACTGCTTCTGTTTCAGGGAAATGCATGTGAATTTCTGTTCAATGCTTGTAAGTAGCTTAAGGCACTTTCAAAGGAAGGTGAATTTCTCTGAAAGGACAGCATTTAGAAAGTGAAGCAACACTCCATTCACTTCGCACAGTGAATTGAAGTGTTGGAACAGACTGCTTCTCTTTCAGAGAAACGGATGTGAGTTTTTGTGAAAGCTTGTAAGTAGCTTAAGGCACTTTCAAAGGAAAGTGATTTTCTCTGAAAGGACAGCATTTAGAAAGTGAAGCAACACTCCATTCACTTCGCACAGTGAATTGAAGTGTTGGAACAGACTGCTTCTCTTTCAGAGAAACGCATGTGAATTTCTGTTGAATGCTTGTAAGTAGCTTAAGGCACTTTCAAAGGAAAGTGATTTTCTCTGAAAGGACAGCATTTAGAAAGTGAAGCAACACTCCATTCACTTCGCACAGTGAATTGAAGTGTTGGAACAGACTGCTTCTCTTTCAGAGAAACGCATGTGAGTTTTTTGTGAAAGCTTGTAAGTAGCTTAAGGCACTTTCAAAGGAAAGTGATTTTCTCTGAAAGGACAGCATTTAGAAAGTGAAGCAACACTCCATTCACTTCGCACAGTGAATTGAAGTGTTGGAACAGACTGCTTCTCTTTCAGAGAAACGCATGTGAGTTTTTTGTGAAAGCTTGTAAGTAGCTTAAGGCACTTTCAAAGGAAAGTGATTTTCTCTGACAGGACAGCATTTAGAAAGTGAAGCAACATTCCATTCACTTCGCACAGTGAATTGAAGTGTTGGAACAGACTGCTTCTCTTTCAGAGAAACGCATGTGAATTTCTGTTGAATGCTTGTAAGTAGCTTAAGGCACTTTCAAAGGAAAGTGATTTTCTCTGAAAGGACAGCATTTAGAAAGTGAAGCAATATTCCATTCACTTCGCACAGTGAATTGAAGTGTTGGAACAGACTGCTTCTCTTTCAGAGAAACGGATGTGAGTTTTTTGTGAAAGCTTGTAAGTAGCTTAAGGCAATTTCAAAGAAAGTGATTTTCTCTGAGAGGACAGCATTTAGAAAGTGAAACAACACTCCATTCACTTCGCACAGTGAATTGAAGTGTTGGAACAGACTGCTTCTCTTTCAGAGAAACGAATGTGAGTCTTTTGTGAAAGCTTGTAAGTAGCTTAAGGCACTTTCAAAGGAAAGTGATTTTCTCTGACAGGACAGCATTTAGAAATTGAAGCAATACTCCATTCACTTCGAACAGTGAATTGAAGTGTTGGAACAGACTACTTCTCTTTCAGAGAAACGCACGTGAATTTCTGTTGAATGCTTGTAAGTAGCTTAAGGCACTTTCAAAGGAAAGTGATTTTCTGTGAAAGGACAGCATTTAGAAAGTGAAGCAACACTCCATTCACTTCGCACAGTGAATTGAATTGTTGGAACAGACTGCTTCTCTTTCAGAGAAACGCATGTGAATTTCTGTTGAATGCTTTTAAGTAGCTTAAGGCACTTTCAAAGGAAAGTGATTTTCTCTGAAAGGACAGCATTTAGAAAGTGAAGCAACACTCCATTCACTTCGCACAGTGAATTGAAGTGTTGGAACAGACTGCTTCTCTTTCAGAGAAACGGATGTGAGTTTTTTGTGAAAGCTTGTAAATAGCTTAAGTCACTTTCTAAGGAAAGTGGTTTTCTCTGACAGGACAGCATTTAGAAAGTGAAGCAACACTCCATTCACTTCGCACAGTGAATTGAAGTGTTGGAACAGACTGCTTCTCTTACAGAGAAACGCATGTGAATTTCTGTTGAATGCTTGTAAGTAGCTTAAGGCACTTTCAAAGGAAAGTGATTTTCTCTGAAAGGACAGCATTTAGAAAGTGAAGCAACACTCCATTCACTTCGCACAGTGAATTGAAGTGTTGGAACAGACTGCTTCTCTTTCAGAGAAACGCATGTGAGTTTTCTGTGAAAGCTTGTAAGTAGCTTAAGGCACTTTCAAAGGAAAGTGATTTTCTGTGAAAGGACAGCATTTAGAAAGTGAAGCAACACTCCATTCACTTCGCACAGTGAATTGAAGTGTTGGAACAGACTGCTTCTCTTTCAGAGAAACGGATGTGAGTTTTTTGTGAAAGCTTGTAAATAGCTTAAGTCACTTTCTAAGGAAAGTGATTTTCTCTGACAGGACAGCATTTTGAAAGTGAAGCAACACTCCATTCACTTCGCACAGTGAATTGAAGTGTTGGAACAGACTGCTTCTCTTACAGAGAAACGCATGTGAATTTCTGTTCAATGCTTGTAAGTAGCTTAAGGCACTTTCAAAGGAAAGTGATTTTCTCTGAAAGGACAGCATTTAGAAAGTGAAGCAACACTCCATTCACTTCGCACAGTGAATTGAAGTGTTGGAACAGACTGCTTCTCTTTCAGAGAAACGCATGTGAGTTTTTTGTGAAAGCTTGTAAGTAGCTTAAGGCACTTTCAAAGGAAAGTGATTTTCTCTGAAAGGACAGCATTTAGAAAGTGAAGCAACACTCCATTCACTTCGCACAGTGAATTGAAGTGTTGGAACAGACTGCTTCTCTTTCCGAGAAACGCATGTGAATTTCTGTTGAATGCTTGTAAGTAGCTTAAGGCACTTTCAAAGGAAAGTGATTTTCTCTGAAAGGACAGCATTTAGAGAGTGAAGCAACACTCCATTCACTTCGCACAGTGAATTGAAGTGTTGGAACAGACTGCTTCTCTTTCAGAGAAATGCATGTGAGTTTTTTGTGAAAGCTTGTAAGTAGCTTAAGGCACTTTCAAAGGAAAGTGATTTTCTCTGACAGGACAGCATTTAGAAAGTGAAGCAACACTCCATTCACTTCGCACAGTGAATTGAAGTGTTGGAACAGACTGCTTCTATTTCAGAGAAACGCATGTGAATTTCTGTTGAATGCTTTTAAGTAGCTTAAGGCACTTTCAAAGGAAAGTGATTTTCTCTGAAAGGACTGCATTTAGAAAGTGAAGCAATATTCCATTCACTTCGAACAGTGAACTGAAGTGTTGGAACAGACTGCTTCTCTTTCAGAGAAACGGATGTGAGTTTTTTGTGAAAGCTTGTAAGTAGCTTAAGGCACTTTCAAAGGAAAGTGATTTTCTCTGAAAGGACAGCATTTAGAAAGTGAAGCAACCCTCCATTCACTTCGCACAGTGAATTGAAGTGTTGGAACAGACTGCTTCTCTTTCAGAGAAACGCATGTGAATTTCTGTTGAATGCTTGTAAGTAGCTTAAGGCACTTTCAAAGGAAAGTGAATTTCTCTGAAAGGACAGCATTTAGAAAGTGAAGCAACACTCCATTCACTTCGCACAGTGAATTGAAGTGTTGGAACAGACTGCTTCTCTTTCAGAGAAACGGATGTGAGTTTTTGTGAAAGCTTGTAAGTAGCTTAAGGCACTTTCAAAGGAAAGTGATTTTCTCTGAAAGGACAGCATTTAGAAAGTGAAGCAACACTCCATTCACTTCGCACAGTGAATTGAAGTGTTGGAACAGACTGCTTCTCTTTCAGGGAAATGCATGTGAATTTCTGTTGAATGCTTGTAAGTAGCTTAAGGCACTTTCAAAGGAAGGTGAATTTCTCTGAAAGGACAGCATTTAGAAAGTGAAGCAACACTCCATTCACTTCGCACAGTGAATTGAAGTGTTGGAACAGACTGCTTCTCTTTCAGAGAAACGGATGTGAGTTTTTGTGAAAGCTTGTAAGTAGCTTAAGGCACTTTCAAAGGAAAGTGATTTTCTCTGAAAGGACAGCATTTAGAAAGTGAAGCAACACTCCATTCACTTCGCACAGTGAATTGAAGTGTTGGAACAGACTGCTTCTCTTTCCGAGAAACGCATGTGAATTTCTGTTGAATGCTTGTAAGTAGCTTAAGGCACTTTCAAAGGAAAGTGATTTTCTCTGAAAGGACAGCATTTAGAAAGTGAAGCAACCCTCCATTCACTTCGCACAGTGAATTGAAGTGTTGGAACAGACTGCTTCTCTTTCAGAGAAACGCATGCGAGTTTTTTGTGAAAGCTTGTAAGTAGCTTATGGCACTTTTAAAGGAAAGTGATTTTCTCTGAAAGGACAGCATTTAGAAAGTGAAGCAACACTCCATTCACTTCGCACAGTGAATTGAAGTGTTGGAACAGACTGCTTTTCTTTCAGAGAAACGCATGTGAATTTCTGTTGAATACTTGTAAGTAGCTTAAGGCACTTTCAAAGGAAAGTGATTTTCTCTGAAAGGACAGCATTTAGAAAGGGAAGCAACACTCCATTCACTTAGCACAGTGAATTGAAGTGTTGGAACAGACTGCTTCTGTTTCAGGGAAATGCATGTGAATTTCTGTTGAATGCTTGTAAGTAGCTTAAGGCACTTTCAAAGGAAGGTGAATTTCTCTGAAAGGACAGCATTTAGAAAGTGAAGCAACACTCCATTCACTTCGCACAGTGAATTGAAGTGTTGGAACAGACTGCTTCTCTTTCAGAGAAACGGATGTGAGTTTTTGTGAAAGCTTGTAAGTAGCTTAAGGCACTTTCAAAGGAAAGTGATTTTCTCTGAAAGGACAGCATTTAGAAAGTGAAGCAACACTCCATTCACTTCGCACAGTGAATTGAAGTGTTGGAACAGACTGCTTCTCTTTCAGAGAAACGGATGTGAGTTTTTTGTGAAAGCTTGTAAGTAGCTTAAGGCACTTTCAAAGGAAAGTGATTTTCTCTGACAGGACAGCATTTAGAAAGTGAAGCAACATTCCATTCACTTCGCACAGTGAATTGAAGTGTTGGAACAGACTGCTTCTCTTTCAGAGAAACGCATGTGAATTTCTGTTGAATGCTTGTAAGTAGCTTAAGGCACTTTCAAAGGAAAGTGATTTTCTCTGAAAGGACAGCATTTAGAAAGTGAAGCAATATTCCATTCACTTCGCACAGTGAATTGAAGTGTTGGAACAGACTGCTTCTCTTTCAGAGAAACGGATGTGAGTTTTTTGTGAAAGCTTGTAAGTAGCTTAAGGCAATTTCAAAGAAAGTGATTTTCTCTGAGAGGACAGCATTTAGAAAGTGAAACAACACTCCATTCACTTCGCACAGTGAATTGAAGTGTTGGAACAGACTGCTTCTCTTTCAGAGAAACGAATGTGAGTCTTTTGTGAAAGCTTGTAAGTAGCTTAAGGCACTTTCAAAGGAAAGTGATTTTCTCTGACAGGACAGCATTTAGAAATTGAAGCAATACTCCATTCACTTCGAACAGTGAATTGAAGTGTTGGAACAGACTACTTCTCTTTCAGAGAAACGCACGTGAATTTCTGTTGAATGCTTGTAAGTAGCTTAAGGCACTTTCAAAGGAAAGTGATTTTCTGTGAAAGGACAGCATTTAGAAAGTGAAGCAACACTCCATTCACTTCGCACAGTGAATTGAAGTGTTGGAACAGACTGCTTCTCTTTCAGAGAAACGCATGTGAATTTCTGTTGAATGCTTTTAAGTAGCTTAAGGCACTTTCAAAGGAAAGTGATTTTCTCTGAAAGGACAGCATTTAGAAAGTGAAGCAACACTCCATTCACTTCGCACAGTGAATTGAAGTGTTGGAACAGACTGCTTCTCTTTCAGAGAAACGGATGTGAGTTTTTTGTGAAAGCTTGTAAATAGCTTAAGTCACTTTCTAAGGAAAGTGGTTTTCTCTGACAGGACAGCATTTAGAAAGTGAAGCAACACTCCATTCACTTCGCACAGTGAATTGAAGTGTTGGAACAGACTGCTTCTCTTACAGAGAAACGCATGTGAATTTCTGTTGAATGCTTGTAAGTAGCTTAAGGCACTTTCAAAGGAAAGTGATTTTCTCTGAAAGGACAGCATTTAGAAAGTGAAGCAACACTCCATTCACTTCGCACAGTGAATTGAAGTGTTGGAACAGACTGCTTCTCTTTCAGAGAAACGCATGTGAGTTTTCTGTGAAAGCTTGTAAGTAGCTTAAGGCACTTTCAAAGGAAAGTGATTTTCTGTGAAAGGACAGCATTTAGAAAGTGAAGCAACAATCCATTCACTTCGCACAGTGAATTGAAGTGTTGGAACAGACTGCTTCTCTTTCAGAGAAACGGATGTGAGTTTTTTGTGAAAGCTTGTAAATAGCTTAAGTCACTTTCTAAGGAAAGTGATTTTCTCTGACAGGACAGCATTTTGAAAGTGAAGCAACACTCCATTCACTTCGCACAGTGAATTGAAGTGTTGGAACAGACTGCTTCTCTTACAGAGAAACGCATGTGAATTTCTGTTCAATGCTTGTAAGTAGCTTAAGGCACTTTCAAAGGAAAGTGATTTTCTCTGAAAGGACAGCATTTAGAAAGTGAAGCAACACTCCATTCACTTCGCACAGTGAATTGAAGTGTTGGAACAGACTGCTTCTCTTTCAGAGAAACGCATGTGAGTTTTTTGTGAAAGCTTGTAAGTAGCTTAAGGCACTTTCAAAGGAAAGTGATTTTCTCTGAAAGGACAGCATTTAGAAAGTGAAGCAACACTCCATTCACTTCGCACAGTGAATTGAAGTGTTGGAACAGACTGCTTCTCTTTCCGAGAAACGCATGTGAATTTCTGTTGAATGCTTGTAAGTAGCTTAAGGCACTTTCAAAGGAAAGTGATTTTCTCTGAAAGGACAGCATTTAGAGAGTGAAGCAACACTCCATTCACTTCGCACAGTGAATTGAAGTGTTGGAACAGACTGCTTCTCTTTCAGAGAAATGCATGTGAGTTTTTTGTGAAAGCTTGTAAGTAGCTTAAGGCACTTTCAAAGGAAAGTGATTTTCTCTGACAGGACAGCATTTAGAAAGTGAAGCAACACTCCATTCACTTCGCACAGTGAATTGAAGTGTTGGAACAGACTGCTTCTATTTCAGAGAAACGCATGTGAATTTCTGTTGAATGCTTTTAAGTAGCTTAAGGCACTTTCAAAGGAAAGTGATTTTCTCTGAAAGGACTGCATTTAGAAAGTGAAGCAATATTCCATTCACTTCGAACAGTGAACTGAAGTGTTGGAACAGACTGCTTCTCTTTCAGAGAAACGGATGTGAGTTTTTTGTGAAAGCTTGTAAGTAGCTTAAGGCACTTTCAAAGGAAAGTGATTTTCTCTGAAAGGACAGCATTTAGAAAGTGAAGCAACCCTCCATTCACTTCGCACAGTGAATTGAAGTGTTGGAACAGACTGCTTCTCTTTCAGAGAAACGCATGTGAATTTCTGTTGAATGCTTGTAAGTAGCTTAAGGCACTTTCAAAGGAAAGTGAATTTCTCTGAAAGGACAGCATTTAGAAAGTGAAGCAACACTCCATTCACTTCGCACAGTGAATTGAAGTGTTGGAACAGACTGCTTCTCTTTCAGAGAAACGGATGTGAGTTTTTGTGAAAGCTTGTAAGTAGCTTAAGGCACTTTCAAAGGAAAGTGATTTTCTCTGAAAGGACAGCATTTAGAAAGTGAAGCAACACTCCATTCACTTCGCACAGTGAATTGAAGTGTTGGAACAGACTGCTTCTCTTTCAGGGAAATGCATGTGAATTTCTGTTGAATGCTTGTAAGTAGCTTAAGGCACTTTCAAAGGAAGGTGAATTTCTCTGAAAGGACAGCATTTAGAAAGTGAAGCAACACTCCATTCACTTCGCACAGTGAATTGAAGTGTTGGAACAGACTGCTTCTCTTTCAGAGAAACGGATGTGAGTTTTTGTGAAAGCTTGTAAGTAGCTTAAGGCACTTTCAAAGGAAAGTGATTTTCTCTGAAAGGACAGCATTTAGAAAGTGAAGCAACACTCCATTCACTTCGCACAGTGAATTGAAGTGTTGGAACAGACTGCTTCTCTTTCCGAGAAACGCATGTGAATTTCTGTTGAATGCTTGTAAGTAGCTTAAGGCACTTTCAAAGGAAAGTGATTTTCTCTGAAAGGACAGCATTTAGAAAGTGAAGCAACACTCCATTCACTTCGCACAGTGAATTGAAGTGTTGGAACAGACTGCTTCTCTTTCAGAGAAATGCATGTGAGTTTTTTGTGAAAGCTTGTAAGTAGCTTAAGGCACTTTCAAAGGAAAGTGATTTTCTCTGACAGGACAGCATTTAGAAAGTGAAGCAACACTCCATTCACTTCGCACAGTGAATTGAAGTGTTGGAACAGACTGCTTCTCTTTCAGAGAAACGCATGTGAATTTCTGTTGAATGCTTGTAAGTAGCTTAAGGCACTTTCAAAGGAAAGTGATTTTCTCTGAAAGGACTGCATTTAGAAAGTGAAGCAATATTCCATTCACTTCGAACAGTGAACTGAAGTGTTGGAACAGACTGCTTCTCTTTCAGAGAAACGGATGTGAGTTTTTTGTGAAAGCTTGTAAGTAGCTTAAGGCACTTTCAAAGGAAAGTGATTTTCTCTGAAAGGACAGCATTTAGAAAGTGAAGCAACCCTCCATTCACTTCGCACAGTGAATTGAAGTGTTGGAACAGACTGCTTCTCTTTCAGAGAAACGCATGTGAATTTCTGTTGAATGCTTGTAAGTAGCTTAAGGCACTTTCAAAGGAAAGTGATTTTCTCTGAAAGGACAGCATTTAGAAAGTGAAGCAACCCTCCATTCACTTCGCACAGTGAATTGAAGTGTTGGAACAGACTGCTTCTCTTTCAGAGAAACGCATGCGAGTTTTTTGTGAAAGCTTGTAAGTAGCTTATGGCACTTTTAAAGGAAAGTGATTTTCTCTGAAAGGACAGCATTTAGAAAGTGAAGCAACACTCCATTCACTTCGCACAGTGAATTGAAGTGTTGGAACAGACTGCTTTTCTTTCAGAGAAACGCATGTGAATTTCTGTTGAATACTTGTAAGTAGCTTAAGGCACTTTCAAAGGAAAGTGATTTTCTCTGAAAGGACAGCATTTAGAAAGGGAAGCAACACTCCATTCACTTAGCACAGTGAATTGAAGTGTTGGAACAGACTGCTTCTGTTTCAGGGAAATGCATGTGAATTTCTGTTGAATGCTTGTAAGTAGCTTAAGGCACTTTCAAAGGAAGGTGAATTTCTCTGAAAGGACAGCATTTAGAAAGTGAAGCAACACTCCATTCACTTCGCACAGTGAATTGAAGTGTTGGAACAGACTGCTTCTCTTTCAGAGAAACGGATGTGAGTTTTTGTGAAAGCTTGTAAGTAGCTTAAGGCACTTTCAAAGGAAAGTGATTTTCTCTGAAAGGACAGCATTTAGAAAGTGAAGCAACACTCCATTCACTTCGCACAGTGAATTGAAGTGTTGGAACAGACTGCTTCTCTTTCAGAGAAACGCATGTGAATTTCTGTTCAATGCTTGTAAGTAGCTTAAGGCACTTTCAAAGGAAAGTGATTTTCTCTGAAAGGACAGCATTTAGAAAGTGAAGCAACACTCCATTCACTTCGCACAGTGAATTGAAGTGTTGGAACAGACTGCTTCTCTTTCAGAGAAACGCATGTGAGTTTTTTGTGAAAGCTTGTAAGTAGCTTAAGGCACTTTCAAAGGAAAGTGATTTTCTCTGAAAGGACAGCATTTAGAAAGTGAAGCAACACTCCATTCACTTCGCACAGTGAATTGAAGTGTTGGAACAGACTGCTTCTCTTTCAGAGAAACGCATGTGAGTTTTTTGTGAAAGCTTGTAAGTAGCTTAAGGCACTTTCAAAGGAAAGTGATTTTCTCTGACAGGACAGCATTTAGAAAGTGAAGCAACATTCCATTCACTTCGCACAGTGAATTGAAGTGTTGGAACAGACTGCTTCTCTTTCAGAGAAACGCATGTGAATTTCTGTTGAATGCTTGTAAGTAGCTTAAGGCACTTTCAAAGGAAAGTGATTTTCTCTGAAAGGACAGCATTTAGAAAGTGAAGCAATATTCCATTCACTTCGCACAGTGAATTGAAGTGTTGGAACAGACTGCTTCTCTTTCAGAGAAACGGATGTGAGTTTTTTGTGAAAGCTTGTAAGTAGCTTAAGGCAATTTCAAAGAAAGTGATTTTCTCTGAGAGGACAGCATTTAGAAAGTGAAACAACACTCCATTCACTTCGCACAGTGAATTGAAGTGTTGGAACAGACTGCTTCTCTTTCAGAGAAACGAATGTGAGTCTTTTGTGAAAGCTTGTAAGTAGCTTAAGGCACTTTCAAAGGAAAGTGATTTTCTCTGACAGGACAGCATTTAGAAATTGAAGCAATACTCCATTCACTTCGAGCAGTGAATTGAAGTGTTGGAACAGACTACTTCTCTTTCAGAGAAACGCACGTGAATTTCTGTTGAATGCTTGTAAGTAGCTTAAGGCACTTTCAAAGGAAAGTGATTTTCTGTGAAAGGACAGCATTTAGAAAGTGAAGCAACACTCCATTCACTTCGCACAGTGAATTGAAGTGTTGGAACAGACTGCTTCTCTTTCAGAGAAACGCATGTGAATTTCTGTTGAATGCTTTTAAGTAGCTTAAGGCACTTTCAAAGGAAAGTGATTTTCTCTGAAAGGACAGCATTTAGAAAGTGAAGCAACACTCCATTCACTTCGCACAGTGAATTGAAGTGTTGGAACAGACTGCTTCTCTTTCAGAGAAACGGATGTGAGTTTTTTGTGAAAGCTTGTAAATAGCTTAAGTCACTTTCTAAGGAAAGTGGTTTTCTCTGACAGGACAGCATTTAGAAAGTGAAGCAACACTCCATTCACTTCGCACAGTGAATTGAAGTGTTGGAACAGACTGCTTCTCTTACAGAGAAACGCATGTGAATTTCTGTTGAATGCTTGTAAGTAGCTTAAGGCACTTTCAAAGGAAAGTGATTTTCTCTGAAAGGACAGCATTTAGAAAGTGAAGCAACACTCCATTCACTTCGCACAGTGAATTGAAGTGTTGGAACAGACTGCTTCTCTTTCAGAGAAACGCATGTGAGTTTTCTGTGAAAGCTTGTAAGTAGCTTAAGGCACTTTCAAAGGAAAGTGATTTTCTGTGAAAGGACAGCATTTAGAAAGTGAAGCAACACTCCATTCACTTCGCACAGTGAATTGAAGTGTTGGAACAGACTGCTTCTCTTTCAGAGAAACGGATGTGAGTTTTTTGTGAAAGCTTGTAAATAGCTTAAGTCACTTTCTAAGGAAAGTGATTTTCTCTGACAGGACAGCATTTTGAAAGTGAAGCAACACTCCATTCACTTCGCACAGTGAATTGAAGTGTTGGAACAGACTGCTTCTCTTACAGAGAAACGCATGTGAATTTCTGTTCAATGCTTGTAAGTAGCTTAAGGCACTTTCAAAGGAAAGTGATTTTCTCTGAAAGGACAGCATTTAGAAAGTGAAGCAACACTCCATTCACTTCGCACAGTGAATTGAAGTGTTGGAACAGACTGCTTCTCTTTCAGAGAAACGCATGTGAGTTTTTTGTGAAAGCTTGTAAGTAGCTTAAGGCACTTTCAAAGGAAAGTGATTTTCTCTGAAAGGACAGCATTTAGAAAGTGAAGCAACACTCCATTCACTTCGCACAGTGAATTGAAGTGTTGGAACAGACTGCTTCTCTTTCCGAGAAACGCATGTGAATTTCTGTTGAATGCTTGTAAGTAGCTTAAGGCACTTTCAAAGGAAAGTGATTTTCTCTGAAAGGACAGCATTTAGAGAGTGAAGCAACACTCCATTCACTTCGCACAGTGAATTGAAGTGTTGGAACAGACTGCTTCTCTTTCAGAGAAATGCATGTGAGTTTTTTGTGAAAGCTTGTAAGTAGCTTAAGGCACTTTCAAAGGAAAGTGATTTTCTCTGACAGGACAGCATTTAGAAAGTGAAACAACACTCCATTCACTTCGCACAGTGAATTGAAGTGTTGGAACAGACTGCTTCTCTTTCAGAGAAACGAATGTGAGTCTTTTGTGAAAGCTTGTAAGTAGCTTAAGGCACTTTCAAAGGAAAGTGATTTTCTCTGACAGGACAGCATTTAGAAATTGAAGCAATACTCCATTCACTTCGAGCAGTGAATTGAAGTGTTGGAACAGACTACTTCTCTTTCAGAGAAACGCACGTGAATTTCTGTTGAATGCTTGTAAGTAGCTTAAGGCACTTTCAAAGGAAAGTGATTTTCTGTGAAAGGACAGCATTTAGAAAGTGAAGCAACACTCCATTCACTTCGCACAGTGAATTGAAGTGTTGGAACAGACTGCTTCTCTTTCAGAGAAACGCATGTGAATTTCTGTTGAATGCTTTTAAGTAGCTTAAGGCACTTTCAAAGGAAAGTGATTTTCTCTGAAAGGACAGCATTTAGAAAGTGAAGCAACACTCCATTCACTTCGCACAGTGAATTGAAGTGTTGGAACAGACTGCTTCTCTTTCAGAGAAACGGATGTGAGTTTTTTGTGAAAGCTTGTAAATAGCTTAAGTCACTTTCTAAGGAAAGTGGTTTTCTCTGACAGGACAGCATTTAGAAAGTGAAGCAACACTCCATTCACTTCGCACAGTGAATTGAAGTGTTGGAACAGACTGCTTCTCTTACAGAGAAACGCATGTGAATTTCTGTTGAATGCTTGTAAGTAGCTTAAGGCACTTTCAAAGGAAAGTGATTTTCTCTGAAAGGACAGCATTTAGAAAGTGAAGCAACACTCCATTCACTTCGCACAGTGAATTGAAGTGTTGGAACAGACTGCTTCTCTTTCAGAGAAACGCATGTGAGTTTTCTGTGAAAGCTTGTAAGTAGCTTAAGGCACTTTCAAAGGAAAGTGATTTTCTGTGAAAGGACAGCATTTAGAAAGTGAAGCAACACTCCATTCACTTCGCACAGTGAATTGAAGTGTTGGAACAGACTGCTTCTCTTTCAGAGAAACGGATGTGAGTTTTTTGTGAAAGCTTGTAAATAGCTTAAGTCACTTTCTAAGGAAAGTGATTTTCTCTGACAGGACAGCATTTTGAAAGTGAAGCAACACTCCATTCACTTCGCACAGTGAATTGAAGTGTTGGAACAGACTGCTTCTCTTACAGAGAAACGCATGTGAATTTCTGTTCAATGCTTGTAAGTAGCTTAAGGCACTTTCAAAGGAAAGTGATTTTCTCTGAAAGGACAGCATTTAGAAAGTGAAGCAACACTCCATTCACTTCGCACAGTGAATTGAAGTGTTGGAACAGACTGCTTCTCTTTCAGAGAAACGCATGTGAGTTTTTTGTGAAAGCTTGTAAGTAGCTTAAGGCACTTTCAAAGGAAAGTGATTTTCTCTGAAAGGACAGCATTTAGAAAGTGAAGCAACACTCCATTCACTTCGCACAGTGAATTGAAGTGTTGGAACAGACTGCTTCTCTTTCCGAGAAACGCATGTGAATTTCTGTTGAATGCTTGTAAGTAGCTTAAGGCACTTTCAAAGGAAAGTGATTTTCTCTGAAAGGACAGCATTTAGAGAGTGAAGCAACACTCCATTCACTTCGCACAGTGAATTGAAGTGTTGGAACAGACTGCTTCTCTTTCAGAGAAATGCATGTGAGTTTTTTGTGAAAGCTTGTAAGTAGCTTAAGGCACTTTCAAAGGAAAGTGATTTTCTCTGACAGGACAGCATTTAGAAAGTGAAGCAACACTCCATTCACTTCGCACAGTGAATTGAAGTGTTGGAACAGACTGCTTCTATTTCAGAGAAACGCATGTGAATTTCTGTTGAATGCTTTTAAGTAGCTTAAGGCACTTTCAAAGGAAAGTGATTTTCTCTGAAAGGACTGCATTTAGAAAGTGAAGCAATATTCCATTCACTTCGAACAGTGAACTGAAGTGTTGGAACAGACTGCTTCTCTTTCAGAGAAACGGATGTGAGTTTTTTGTGAAAGCTTGTAAGTAGCTTAAGGCACTTTCAAAGGAAAGTGATTTTCTCTGAAAGGACAGCATTTAGAAAGTGAAGCAACCCTCCATTCACTTCGCACAGTGAATTGAAGTGTTGGAACAGACTGCTTCTCTTTCAGAGAAACGCATGTGAATTTCTGTTGAATGCTTGTAAGTAGCTTAAGGCACTTTCAAAGGAAAGTGAATTTCTCTGAAAGGACAGCATTTAGAAAGTGAAGCAACACTCCATTCACTTCGCACAGTGAATTGAAGTGTTGGAACAGACTGCTTCTCTTTCAGAGAAACGGATGTGAGTTTTTGTGAAAGCTTGTAAGTAGCTTAAGGCACTTTCAAAGGAAAGTGATTTTCTCTGAAAGGACAGCATTTAGAAAGTGAAGCAACACTCCATTCACTTCGCACAGTGAATTGAAGTGTTGGAACAGACTGCTTCTCTTTCAGGGAAATGCATGTGAATTTCTGTTGAATGCTTGTAAGTAGCTTAAGGCACTTTCAAAGGAAGGTGAATTTCTCTGAAAGGACAGCATTTAGAAAGTGAAGCAACACTCCATTCACTTCGCACAGTGAATTGAAGTGTTGGAACAGACTGCTTCTCTTTCAGAGAAACGGATGTGAGTTTTTGTGAAAGCTTGTAAGTAGCTTAAGGCACTTTCAAAGGAAAGTGATTTTCTCTGAAAGGACAGCATTTAGAAAGTGAAGCAACACTCCATTCACTTCGCACAGTGAATTGAAGTGTTGGAACAGACTGCTTCTCTTTCCGAGAAACGCATGTGAATTTCTGTTGAATGCTTGTAAGTAGCTTAAGGCACTTTCAAAGGAAAGTGATTTTCTCTGAAAGGACAGCATTTAGAAAGTGAAGCAACACTCCATTCACTTCGCACAGTGAATTGAATTGTTGGAACAGACTGCTTCTCTTTCAGAGAAATGCATGTGAGTTTTTTGTGAAAGCTTGTAAGTAGCTTAAGGCACTTTCAAAGGAAAGTGATTTTCTGTGAAAGGACAGCATTTAGAAAGTGAAGCAACATTCCATTCACTTCGCACAGTGAATTGAAGTGTTGGAACAGACTGCTTCTCTTTCAGAGAAACGCATGTGAATTTCTGTTGAATGCTTGTAAGTAGCTTAAGGCACTTTCAAAGGAAAGTGATTTTCTCTGAAAGGACAGCATTTAGAAAGTGAAGCAACACTCCATTCACTTCGCACAGTGAATTGAAGTGTTGGAACAGACTGCTTCTCTTTCCGAGAAACGCATGTGAATTTCTGTTGAATGCTTGTAAGTAGCTTAAGGCACTTTCAAAGGAAAGTGATTTTCTCTGAAAGGACAGCATTTAGAAAGTGAAGCAACACTCCATTCACTTCAAACAGTGAATTGAAGTGTTGGAACAGACTGCTTCTCTTTCAGAGAAACGCATGTGAATTTCTGTTCAATGCTTGTAAGTAGCATAAGGCACTTTCAAAGGAAAGTGATTTTCTCTGAAAGGACAGCATTTAGAAAGTGAAGCAACACTCCATTCACTTCGCACAGTGAATTGAAGTGTTGGAACAGACTGCTTCTCTTTCAGAGGAGCGCATGTGAGTTTTTTGTGAAAGCTTGTAAGTAGCTTAAGGCACTTTCAAAGGAAAGTGATTTTCTCTGAAAGGACAGCATTTAGAAAGTGAAGCAACACTCCATTCACTTCGCACAGTGAATTGAAGTGTTGGAACAGACTGCTTCTCTTTCCGAGAAACGCATGTGAATTTCTGTTGAATGCTTGTAAGTAGCTTAAGGCACTTTCAAAGGAAAGTGATTTTCTCTGAAAGGACAGCATTTAGAGAGTGAAGCAACACTCCATTCACTTCGCACAGTGAATTGAAGTGTTGGAACAGACTGCTTCTCTTTCAGAGAAATGCATGTGAGTTTTTTGTGAAAGCTTGTAAGTAGCTTAAGGCACTTTCAAAGGAAAGTGATTTTCTCTGACAGCACAACATTTAGAAAGTGAAGCAACACTCCATTCACTTCGCACAGTGAATTGAAGTGTTGGAACAGACTGCTTCTATTTCAGAGAAACGCATGTGAATTTCTGTTGAATGCTTTTAAGTAGCTTAAGGCACTTTCAAAGGAAAGTGATTTTCTCTGAAAGGACTGCATTTAGAAAGTGAAGCAATATTCCATTCACTTCGAACAGTGAACTGAAGTGTTGGAACAGACTGCTTCTCTTTCAGAGAAACGGATGTGAGTTTTTTGTGAAAGCTTGTAAGTAGCTTAAGGCACTTTCAAAGGAAAGTGATTTTCTCTGAAAGGACAGCATTTAGAAAGTGAAGCAACCCTCCATTCACTTCGCACAGTGAATTGAAGTGTTGGAACAGACTGCTTCTCTTTCAGAGAAACGCATGTGAATTTCTGTTGAATGCTTGTAAGTAGCTTAAGGCACTTTCAAAGGAAAGTGATTTTCTCTGAAAGGACAGCATTTAGAAAGTGAAGCAACACTCCATTCACTTCGCACAGTGAATTGAAGTGTTGGAACAGACTGCTTCTCTTTCAGAGAAACGCATGTGAGTTTTTTGTGAAAGCTTGTAAGTAGCTTATGGCACTTTTAAAGGAAAGTGATTTTCTCTGAAAGGACAGCATTTAGAAAGTGAAGCAACACTCCATTCACTTCGCACAGTGAATTGAAGTGTTGGAACAGACTGCTTCTCTTTCAGGGAAATGCATGTGAATTTCTGTTGAATGCTTGTAAGTAGCTTAAGGCACTTTCAAAGGAAGGTGAATTTCTCTGAAAGGACAGCATTTAGAAAGTGAAGCAACACTCCATTCACTTCGCACAGTGAATTGAAGTGTTGGAACAGACTGCTTCTCTTTCAGAGAAACGGATGTGAGTTTTTGTGAAAGCTTGTAAGTAGCTTAAGGCACTTTCAAAGGAAAGTGATTTTCTCTGAAAGGACAGCATTTAGAAAGTGAAGCAACACTCCATTCACTTCGCACAGTGAATTGAAGTGTTGGAACAGACTGCTTCTCTTTCCGAGAAACGCATGTGAATTTCTGTTGAATGCTTGTAAGTAGCTAAAGGCACTTTCAAAGGAAAGTGATTTTCTCTGAAAGGACAGCATTTAGAAAGTGAAGCAACACTCCATTCACTTCGCACAGTGAATTGAAGTGTTGGAACAGACTGCTTCTATTTCAGAGAAACGCATGTGAATTTCTGTTGAATGCTTTTAAGTAGCTTAAGGCACTTTCAAAGGAAAGTGATTTTCTCTGAAAGGACTGCATTTAGAAAGTGAAGCAATATTCCATTCACTTCGAACAGTGAACTGAAGTGTTGGAACAGACTGCTTCTCTTTCAGAGAAACGGATGTGAGTTTTTTGTGAAAGCTTGTAAGTAGCTTAAGGCACTTTCAAAGGAAAGTGATTTTCTCTGAAAGGACAGCATTTAGAAAGTGAAGCAACCCTCCATTCACTTCGCACAGTGAATTGAAGTGTTGGAACAGACTGCTTCTCTTTCAGAGAAACGCATGTGAATTTCTGTTGAATGCTTGTAAGTAGCTTAAGGCACTTTCAAAGGAAAGTGATTTTCTCTGAAAGGACAGCATTTAGAAAGTGAAGCAACACTCCATTCACTTCGCACAGTGAATTGAAGTGTTGGAACAGACTGCTTCTCTTTCAGAGAAACGCATGTGAGTTTTTTGTGAAAGCTTGTAAGTAGCTTATGGCACTTTTAAAGGAAAGTGATTTTCTCTGAAAGGACAGCATTTAGAAAGTGAAGCAACACTCCATTCACTTCGCACAGTGAATTGAAGTGTTGGAACAGACTGCTTCTCTTTCAGGGAAATGCATGTGAATTTCTGTTGAATGCTTGTAAGTAGCTTAAGGCACTTTCAAAGGAAGGTGAATTTCTCTGAAAGGACAGCATTTAGAAAGTGAAGCAACACTCCATTCACTTCGCACAGTGAATTGAAGTGTTGGAACAGACTGCTTCTCTTTCAGAGAAACGGATGTGAGTTTTTGTGAAAGCTTGTAAGTAGCTTAAGGCACTTTCAAAGGAAAGTGATTTTCTCTGAAAGGACAGCATTTAGAAAGTGAAGCAACACTCCATTCACTTCGCACAGTGAATTGAAGTGTTGGAACAGACTGCTTCTCTTTCCGAGAAACGCATGTGAATTTCTGTTGAATGCTTGTAAGTAGCTTAAGGCACTTTCAAAGGAAAGTGATTTTCTCTGAAAGGACAGCATTTAGAAAGTGAAGCAACACTCCATTCACTTCAAACAGTGAATTGAAGTGTTGGAACAGACTGCTTCTCTTTCAGAGAAACGCATGTGAATTTCTGTTCAATGCTTGTAAGTAGCATAAGGCACTTTCAAAGGAAAGTGATTTTCTCTGAAAGGACAGCATTTAGAAAGTGAAGCAACACTCAATTCACTTCGCACAGTGAATTGAAGTGTTGGAACAGACTGCTTCTCTTTCAGAGGAGCGCATGTGAGTTTTTTGTGAAAGCTTGTAAGTTGCTTAAGGCACTTTCAAAGGAAAGTGATTTTCTCTGAAAGGACAGCATTTAGAAAGTGAAGCAACACTCCATTCACTTCGCACAGTGAATTGAAGTGTTGGAACAGACTGCTTCTCTTTCAGAGAAACGCATGTGAGTTTTTTGTGAAAGCTTGTAAGTAGCTTATGGCACTTTTAAAGGAAAGTGATTTTCTGTGAAAGGACAGCATTTAGAAAGTGAAGCAACACTCCATTCACTTCGCACAGTGAATTGAAGTGTAGGAACAGACTGCTTTTCTTTCAGAGAAACGCATGTGAATTTCTGTTGAATGCTTGTAAGTAGCTTAAGGCACTTTCAAAGGAAAGTGATTTTCTCTGAAAGGACAGCATTTAGAAAGTGAAGCAACCCTCCATTCTCTTCGCACAGTGAATTGAAGTGTTGGAACAGACTGCTTCTCTTTCAGGGAAATGCATATGAATTTCTGTTGAATGCTTGTAAGTAGCTTAAGGCACTTTCAAAGGAAGGTGATTTTCTCTGAAAGGACAGCATTTAGAAAGTGAAGCAACACTCCATTCACTTCGCACAGTGAATTGAAGTGTTGGAACAGACTGCTTCTCTTTCAGAGAAACGGATGTGAATTTTTGTGAAAGCTTGTAAGTAGCTTAAGGCACTTTAAGGAAAGTGATTTTCTGTGAAAGGACAGCATTTAGAAAGTGAAGCAACACTCCATTCACTTCGCACAGTGAATTGAAGTGTTGGAACAGACTGCTTCTCTTTCAGAAAAACGCATGTGAATTTCTGTTGAATGCTTGTAAGTAGCTGAAGGCACTTTCAAAGGAAAGTGATTTTCTCTGAAAGGACAGCTTTTAGAAAGTGAAGCAACACTCCATTCACTTCGCACAGTGAATTGAAGTGTTGGAACAGACTGCTTCTCTTTCAGAGAAACGCATGTGAGTTTTTTGTGAAAGCTTGTAAGTAGCTTAAGGCACTTTCAAAAGAAAGTGATTTTCTCTGAAAGGACAGCATTTAGAAAGTGAAGCAACACTCCATTCACTTCGCACAGTGAATTGAAGTGTTGGAACAGACTGCTTCTCTTTCAGAGAAACGGATGCGAGTTTTTTGTGAAAGCTTGTAAGTACCTTATGGCACTTTCAAAGGAAAGTGATTTTCTCTGAAAGGACAGCATTTAGAAAGTGAAGCAACACTCCATTCACTTCGCACAGTGAATTGAAGTGTTGGAACAGACTGCTTCTCTTTCAGAGAAACGCATGTGAATTTCTGTTGAATGCTTGTAAGTAGCTTAAGGCACTTTCAAAGGAAAGTGATTTTCTCTGAAAGGACAGCATTTAGAAAGTGAAGCAACACTCCATTCACTTCGCACAGTGAATTGAAGTGTTGGAACAGACTGCTTCTCTTTCAGAGAAACGGATGTGAGTTTTTTGTGAAAGCTTGTAAGTAGCTTAAGGCACTTTCAAAGAAAGTGATTTTCTCTGACAGGACAGCATTTAGAAAGTGAAGCAACACTCCATTCACTTCGCACAGTGAATTGAAGTGTTGGAACAGACTGCTTCTCTTTCAGAGAAACGCATGTGAATTTCTGTTGAATGCTTGTAAGTAGCTAAAGGCACTTTCAAAGGAAAGTGATTTTCTCTGAAAGGACAGCATTTAGAAAGTGAAGCAACACTCCATTCACTTCGCACAGTGAATTGAAGTGTTGGAACAGACTGCTTCTCTTTCAGAGAAACGCATGTGAATTTCTGTTCAATGTTTGTAAGTAGCTTAAGGCACTTTCAAAGGAAAGTGATTTTTTCTCACAGGACAGCATTTAGAAAGTGAAGCAACACTCCATTCACTTCAAACAGTGAATTGAAGTGTTGGAACAGACTGCTTCTCTTTCAGAGAAACGCATGTGAATTTCTGTTCAATGCTTGTAAGTAGCATAAGGCACTTTCAAAGGAAAGTGATTTTCTCTGAAAGGACAGCATTTAGAAAGTGAAGCAACACTCCATTCACTTCGCACAGTGAATTGAAGTGTTGGAACAGACTGCTTCTCTTTCAGAGGAGCGCATGTGAGTTTTTTGTGAAAGCTTGTAAGTAGCTTAAGGCACTTTCAAAGGAAAGTGATTTTATCTGAAAGGACAGCATTTAGAAAGTGAAGCAACACTCCATTCACTTCGCACAGTGAATTGAAGTGTTGGAACAGACTGCTTCTCTTACAGAGAAACGCATGTGAATTTCTGTTCAATGCTTATAAGTAGCTTAAGGCACTTTCCAAGGAAAGTGATTTTCTCTGAAAGGACAGCATTTAGAAAGTGAAGCAGCACTCCATTCACTTCGCACAGTGAATTGAAGTGTTGGAACAGACTGCTTCTCTTTCAGAGAAACGCATGTGAGTTTTTTGTGAAAGCTTGTAAGTAGCTTATGGCACTTTTAAAGGAAAGTGATTTTCTGTGAAAGGACAGCATTTAGAAAGTGAAGCAACACTCCATTCACTTCGCACAGTGAATTGAAGTGTAGGAACAGACTGCTTTTCTTTCAGAGAAACGCATGTGAATTTCTGTTGAATGCTTGTAAGTAGCTTAAGGCACTTTCAAAGGAAAGTGATTTTCTCTGAAAGGACAGCATTTAGAAAGTGAAGCAACACTCCATTCTCTTCGCACAGTGAATTGAAGTGTTGGAACAGACTGCTTCTCTTTCAGGGAAATGCATGTGAATTTCTGTTGAATGCTTGTAAGTAGCTTAAGGCACTTTCAAAGGAAGGTGATTTTCTCTGAAAGGACAGCATTTAGAAAGTGAAGCAACACTCCATTCACTTCGCACAGTGAATTGAAGTGTTGGAACAGACTGCTTCTCTTTCAGAAAAACGCATGTCAATTTCTGTTGAATGCTTGTAAGTAGCTGAAGGCAATTTCAAAGGAAAGTGATTTTCTCTGAAAGGACAGCATTTAGAAAGTGAAGCAACACTCCATTCACTTCGCACAGTGAATTGAAGTGTTGGAACAGACTGCTTCTCTTTCAGAGAAACGCATGTGAGTTTTTTGTGAAAGCTTGTAAGTAGCTTAAGGCACTTTCAAAAGAAAGTGATTTTCTCTGAAAGGACAGCATTTAGAAAGTGAAGCAACACTCCATTCACTTCGCACAGTGAATTGAAGTGTTGGAACAGACTGCTTCTCTTTCAGAGAAACGGATGCGAGTTTTTTGTGAAAGCTTGTAAGTACCTTAAGGCACTTTCAAAGGAAAGTGATTTTCTCTGACAGGACAGCATTTAGAAAGTGAAGCAACACTCCATTCACTTCGCACAGTGAATTGAAGTGTTGGAACAGACTGCTTCTCTTTCAGAGAAACGCATGTGAATTTCTGTTGAATGCTTGTAAGTAGCTTAAGGCACTTTCAAAGGAAAGTGAATTTCTCTGAAAGGACAGCATTTAGAAAGTGAAGCAACACTCCATTCACTTCGCAGAGTGAATTGAAGTGTTGGAACAGACTGCTTCTCTTTCAGAGAAACGGATGTGAGTTTTTTGTGAAAGCTTGTAAGTAGCTTAAGGCAATTTCAAAGAAAGTGATTTTCTCTGACAGGACAGCATTTAGAAAGTGAAGCAACACTCCATTCACTTCGCACAGTGAATTGAAGTGTTGGAACAGACGGCTTCTATTTCAGAGAAACGGATGTGAGTTTTTTGTGAGTGCTTGTAAGTAGCTTAAGGCACTTTCAAAGGAAAGTGATTTTCTCTGAAAGGACAGCATTTAGAAAGTGAAGCAACACTCCATTCACTTCGCACAGTGAATTGAAGTGTTGGAACAGACTGCTTCTCTTTCAGAGAAACGAATGTGAGTCTTTTGTGAAAGCTTGTAAGTAGCTTAAGGCACTTTCAAAGGAAAGTGATTTTCTCTGACAGGACAGCATTTAGAAATTGAAGCAATACTCCATTCACTTCTAACAGTGAATTGAAGTGTTGCAACAGACTGCTTCTCTTTCAGAGAAACGCATGTGAATTTCTGTTCAATGCTTGTAAGTAGCTTAAGGCACTTTCAAAGGAAAGTGATTTTCTCTGACAGGACAGCATTTAGAAAGTGAAGCAACACTCCATTCACTTCGCACAGTGAATTGAAGTGTTGGAACAGACTGCTTCTCTTTCAGAGAAACGCATGTGAATTTCTGTTGAATGCTTGTAAGTAGCTTAAGGCACTTTCAAAGGAAAGTGATTTTCATTGAAAGGACAGCATTTAGAAAGTGAAGCAACACTCCATTCACTTCGCACAGTGAATTGAAGTGTTGGAACAGACTGCTTCTCTTTCAGAGAAACGCATGTGAGTTTTTTGTAAAAGCTTGTAAGTAGCTTAAGGCACTTTCAAAGGAAAGTGATTTTCTCTGACAGGACAGCATTTAGAAAGTGAAGCAACACTCCATTCACTTCGCACAGTGAATTGAAGTGTTGGAACAGACTGCTTCTCTTTCAGAGAAACGCATGTGAATTTCTGTTGAATGCTTGTAAGTAGCTTAAGGCACTATCAAAGGAAAGTGATTTTCTCTGAAAGGACAGCATTTAGAAAGTGAAGCAACACTCCATTCACTTCGCACAGTGAATTGAAGTGTTGGAACAGACTGCTTCTCTTTCAGAGAAACGCATGTGAATTTCTGTTGAATGCTTGTAAGTAGCTTAAGGCACTTTCAAAGGAAAGTGATTTTCTCTGACAGGACAGCATTTAGAAAGTGAAGCAACACTCCATTCACTTCGCACAGTGAATTGAAGTGTTGGAACAGACTGCTTCTCTTCCAGAGAAACGCATGTGAGTTTTTTGTAAAAGCTTGTAAGTAGCTTAAGGCACTTTCAAAGGAAAGTGATTTTCTCTGACATGACAGCATTTAGAAAGTGAAGCAACACTCATTTCACTTCGCACAGTGAATTGAAGTGTTGGAACAGACTGCTTCTCTTTCAGAGAAACGCATGTGAATTTCTGTTGAATGCTTGTAAGTAGCTTAAGGCGCTTTCAAAGGAAAGTAATTTTCTCTGAAAGGACAGCATTTAGAAAGTGAAGCAACACTCCATTCACTTCGCACATTGAAATGAAGTGTTGGAACAGACTGCTTCCCTTTCAGAGAAACGCATGTGAATTTCTGTTCAATGCTTGTAAGTAGCTTAAGGCACTTTAAAAGGAAAGTGATTTTCTCTGAAAGGACAGCATTTAGAAAGTGAAGCAACACTCCATTCACTTCGCACAGTGAATTGAAGTGTTGGAACAGACTGCTTCTCTTTCAGAGAAACGGATGTGAGTTTTTTGTGAAAGCTTGTAAGTAGCTTAAGGCACTTTCAAAGGAAAGTGATTTTCTCTGAAAGGACAGCATTTAGAAAGTGAAGCAACACTCCATTCACTTCAAACAGTGAATTGAAGTGTTGGAACAGACAGCTTCTCTTTCAGAGAAACGCATGTGAATTTCTGTTGAATGCTTGTAAGTAGCTTAAGGCACTTTCAAGGGAAAGTGATTTTCTCTGACAGGACAGCATTTAGAAAGTGAAGCAACACTCCATTCACTTCGCACAGTGAATTGAAGTGTTGGAACGGACTGCTTCTCTTTCAGAGAAACGGATGTGAGTTTTTTGTGAAAGCTTGTAAGTAGCTTAAGGCACTTTCAAAGGAAAGTGATTTTCTCTGACAGGACAGCATTTAGAAAGTGAAGCAACACTCCATTCACTTCGCACAGTGAATTGAAGTGTTGGAACAGACTGCTTCTCTTTCAGAGAAACGCATGTGAATTTCTGTTGAATGCTTGTAAGTAGCTTAAGGCACTTTCAAAGGAAAGTGATTTTCTCTGAAAGGACAGCATTTAGAAAGTGAAGCAATATTCCATTCACTTCGAACAGTGAACTGAAGTGTTGGAACAGACTGCTTCTCTCTCAGAGAAACGCATGTGAATTTCTGTTGAATGCTTATAAGTAGCTTAAGGCACTTTCAAAGGAAAGTGATTTTCTCTGAAAGGACAGCATTTGGAAAGTGAAGCAACACTCCATTCACTTCGCACAGTGAATTGAATTGTTGGAACAGACTGCTTCTCTTTCAGAGAAACGCATGTGAATTTCTGTTGAATGCTTGTAAGTAGCTTAAGGCACTTTCAAAGGAAAGTGATTTTCTCTGAAAGGACAGCATTTAGAAAGTGAAGCAACCCTCCATTCACTTCGCACAGTGAATTGAAGTGTTGGAACAGACTGCTTCTCTTTCAGAGAAACGGATGTGAGTTTTTTGTGAAAGTTTGTAAGTAGCTTAAGGCAGTTTCAAAGGAAAGTGATTTTCTCTGAAAGGACAGCATTTAGAAAGTGAAGCAACACTCCATTCACGTCGCACAGTGAATTGAAGTGTTGGAACAGACTGCTTCTCTTTCAGAGAAACGGATGTGAGTTTTTTGTGAAAGCTTGTAAGTAGCTTAAGGCACTTTCAAAGAAAGTGATTTTCTCTGACAGGACAGCATTTAGAATGTGAAGCAACACTCCATTCACTTCGCACAGTGAATTGAAGTGTTGGAACAGACTGCTTCTCTTTCAGAGAAACGCATGTGAATTTCTGTTGAATGCTTGTAAGTAGCTTAAGGCACTTTCAAAGGAAAGTGATTTTCTCTGAAAGGACAGCATTTAGAAAATGAAGCAACACTCCATTCACTTCGCACAGTGAATTGAAGTGTTGGAACAGACTGCTTCTCTTTCAGAGAAACGCATGTGAATTTCTGTTGAATGCTTGTAAGTAGCTTAAGGCACTTTCAAAGGAAAGTGATTTTCTCTGAAAGGACAGCATTTAGAAAGTGAAGCAATATTCCATTCACTTCGAACAGTGAACTGAAGTGTTGGAACAGACTGCTTCTCTCTCAGAGAAACGCATGTGAATTTCTGTTGAATGCTTATAAGTAGCTTAAGGCACTTTCAAAGGAAAGTGATTTTCTCTGAAAGGACACCATTTAGAAAGTGAAGCAACACTCCATTCACTTCGCACAGTGAATTGAAGTGTTGGAACAGACTGCTTCTCTTTCAGAGAAACGCATGTGAATTTCTGTTCAATGCTTGTAAGTAGCTTAAGGCACTTTCAAAGGAAAGTTATTTTCTCTGAAAGGACAGCATTTAGAAAGTGAAGCAACACGCCATTCACTTCGCACAGTGAATTGAAGTGTTGGAACAGACTGCTTCTCTTTCAGAGAAACGCATGTGAATTTCTGTTCAATGCTTGTAAGTAGCTTAAGGCACTTTCAAAGGAAAGTGATTTTCTCTGAAAGGACAGCATTTAGAAAGTGAAGCAACACTCCATTCACGTCACACAGTGAATTGAAGTGTTGGAACAGACTGCTTCTCTTTCAGAGAAACGGATGTGAGTTTTTTGTGAAAGCTTGTAAGTAGCTTAAGGCACTTTCAAAGAAAGTGATTTTCTCTGACAGGACAGCATTTAGAAAGTGAAGCAACACTCCATTCACTTCGCACAGTGAATTGAAGTGTTGGAACAGACTGCTTCTCTTTCAGAGGAGCGCATGTGAGTTTTTTGTGAAAGCTTGTAAGTAGCTTAAGGCACTTTCAAAGGAAAGTGATTTTCTCTGAAAGGACAGCATTTAGAAAGTGAAGCAACACTCCATTCACTTCGCACAGTGAATTGAAGTGTTGGAACAGACTGCTTCTCTTTCAGAGAAACGCATGTGAATTTCTATTCAATGTTTGTAAGTAGCTTAAGGCACTTTCAAAGGAAAGTGATTTTTTCTCACAGGACAGCATTTAGAAAGTGAAGCAACACTCCATTCACTTCGCACAGTGAATTGAAGTGTTGGAACAGACTGCTTCTCTTTCAGAGAAACGCATGTGAGTTTTTTGTGAAAGCTTGTAAGTAGCTTAAGGCACTTTCAAATGAAAGTGATTTTCTCTGACAGGACAGCATTTAGAAAGTGAAGCAACACTCCATTCACTTCGCACAGTGAATTGAAGTGTTGGAACAGACTGCTTCTCTTACAGAGAAACACATGTGAATTTCTGTTGAATGCTTGTAAGTAGCTTAAGGCACTTTCAAAGGAAAGTGATTTTCTCTGAAAGGACAGCATTTAGAAAGTGAAGTAACACTCCCTTCACTTCGCACAGTGAATTGAAGTGTTGGAACAGACTGCTTCTCTTTCAGGGAAACGCATGTGAATTTCTGTTGAATGCTTGTAAGTAGCTTAAGGTACTTTCAAAGGAAAGTGATTTTCTCTGAAAGGACAGCATTTAGAAAGTGAAGCAACACTCCATTCACTTCAAACAGTGAATTGAAGTGTTGGAACAGACTGCTTCTCTTTCAGAGAAACGCATGTGAATTTCTGTTCAATGCTTGTAAGTAGCATAAGGCACTTTCAAAGGAAAGTGATTTTCTCTGAAAGGACAGCATTTAGAAAGTGAAGCAACACTCCATTCACTTCGCACAGTGAATTGAAGTGTTGGAACAGACTGCTTCTCTTTCAGAGGAGCGCATGTGAGTTTTTTGTGAAAGCTTGTAAGTAGCTTAAGGCACTTTCAAAGGAAAGTGATTTTCTCTGAAAGGACAGCATTTAGAAAGTGAAGCAACACTCCATTCACTTCGCACAGTGAATTGAAGTGTTGGAACAGACTGCTTCTCTTTCAGAGAAACGCATGTGAGTTTTTTGTGAAAGCTTGTAAGTAGCTTATGGCACTTTTAAAGGAAAGTGATTTTCTGTGAAAGGACAGCATTTAGAAAGTGAAGCAACACTCCATTCACTTCGCACAGTGAATTGAAGTGTAGGAACAGACTGCTTTTCTTTCAGAGAAACGCATGTGAATTTCTGTTGAATGCTTGTAAGTAGCTTAAGGCACTTTCAAAGGAAAGTGATTTTCTCTGAAAGGACAGCATTTAGAAAGTGAAGCAACCCTCCATTCTCTTCGCACAGTGAATTGAAGTGTTGGAACAGACTGCTTCTCTTTCAGGGAAATGCATATGAATTTCTGTTGAATGCTTGTAAGTAGCTTAAGGCACTTTCAAAGGAAGGTGATTTTCTCTGAAAGGACAGCATTTAGAAAGTGAAGCAACACTCCATTCACTTCGCACAGTGAATTGAAGTGTTGGAACAGACTGCTTCTCTTTCAGAGAAACGGATGTGAATTTTTGTGAAAGCTTGTAAGTAGCTTAAGGCACTTTCAAAGGAAAGTGATTTTCTCTGAAAGGACAGCATTTAGAAAGTGAAGCAACACTCCATTCACTTCGCACAGTGAATTGAAGTGTTGGAACAGACTGCTTCTCTTTCAGAAAAACGCATGTGAATTTCTGTTGAATGCTTGTAAGTAGCTGAAGGCACTTTCAAAGGAAAGTGATTTTCTCTGAAAGGACAGCATTTAGAAAGTGAAGCAACACTCCATTCACTTCGCACAGTGAATTGAAGTGTTGGAACAGACTGCTTCTCTTTCAGAGAAACGCATGTGAGTTTTTTGTGAAAGCTTGTAAGTAGCTTAAGGCACTTTCAAAAGAAAGTGATTTTCTCTGAAAGGACAGCATTTAGAAAGTGAAGCAACACTCCATTCACTTCGCACAGTGAATTGAAGTGTTGGAACAGACTGCTTCTCTTTCAGAGAAACGGATGCGAGTTTTTTGTGAAAGCTTGTAAGTACCTTATGGCACTTTCAAAGGAAAGTGATTTTCTCTGAAAGGACAGCATTTAGAAAGTGAAGCAACACTCCATTCACTTCGCACAGTGAATTGAAGTGTTGGAACAGACTGCTTCTCTTTCAGAGAAACGCATGTGAATTTCTGTTGAATGCTTGTAAGTAGCTTAAGGCACTTTCAAAGGAAAGTGATTTTCTCTGAAAGGACAGCATTTAGAAAGTGAAGCAACACTCCATTCACTTCGCACAGTGAATTGAAGTGTTGGAACAGACTGCTTCTCTTTCAGAGAAACGGATGTGAGTTTTTTGTGAAAGCTTGTAAGTAGCTTAAGGCAATTTCAAAGAAAGTGATTTTCTCTGACAGGACAGCATTTAGAAAGTGAAGCAACACTCCATTCACTTCGCACAGTGAATTGAAGTGTTGGAACAGACGGCTTCTATTTCAGAGAAACGGATGTGAGTTTTTTGTGAGTGCTTGTAAGTAGCTTAAGGCACTTTCAAAGGAAAGTGATTTTCTCTGAAAGGACAGCATTTAGAAAGTGAAGCAACACTCCATTCACTTCGCACAGTGAATTGAAGTGTTGGAACAGACTGCTTCTCTTTCAGAGAAACGAATGTGAGTCTTTTGTGAAAGCTTGTAAGTAGCTTAAGGCACTTTCAAAGGAAAGTGATTTTCTCTGACAGGACAGCATTTAGAAATTGAAGCAAGACTCCATTCACTTCGAACAGTGAATTGAAGTGTTGGAACAGACTACTTCTCTTTCAGAGAAACGCATGTAAATTTCTGTTGAATGCTTGTAAGCAGCTTAAGGCACTTTCAAAGGAAAGTGATTTTCTCTGAAAGGACAGCATTTAGAAAGTGAAGCAACACTCCATTCACTTCGCACAGTGAATTGAAGTGTTGGAACAGACTGCTTCTCTTTCAGAGAAACGCATGTGAATTTCTGTTCAATGCTTGTAAGTAGCTTAAGGCACTTTCAAAGGAAAGTGATTTTCTCTGAAAGGACAGCATTTAGAAAGTGAAGCAACACTCCATTCACTTCGCACAGTGAATTGAAGTGTTGGAACAGACTGCTTCTCTTTCAGAGGAGCGCATGTGAGTTTTTTGTGAAAGCTTGTAAGTAGCTTAACGCACTTCCAAAAAAAGTGATTTTCTCTGACTGGACAGCATTTAGAAAGTGAAGCAACACTCCATTCACTTCGCACAGTGAATTGAAGTGTTGGAACAGACTGCTTCTCTTACAGAGATACGCATGTGAATTTCTGTTCAATGCTTGTAAGTAGCTTAAGGCACTATCAAAGGAATGTGATTTTCTCTGAAAGGACAGCATTTAGAAAGTGAAGCAACACTCCATTCACTTCGCACAGTGAATTGAAGTGTTGGAACAGACTGCTTCTCTTTCAGAGAAACGCATGTGAGTTTTTTGTGAAAGCTTGTAAGTAGCTTAAGGCACTTTCAAAGGAAAGTGATTTTCTGTGAAAGGACAGCATTTAGAATGTGAAGCAACACTCCATTCACTTCGCACAGTGAATTGAAGTGTTGGAACAGAATGCTTCTCTTTCAGAGAAACGCATGTGAATTTCTGTTCAATGCTTGTAAGTAGCTTAAGGCACTTTCAAAGAAAAGTGATTTTCTCTGAAAGGACAGCATTTAGAAAGTGAAGCAACACTCCGTTCACTTCGCACAGTGAATTGAAGTGTTGGAACAGACTGCTTCTCTTTCTGAGAAACGCATGTGAATTTCTGTTGAATGCTTGTAAGTAGCTTAAGGCACTTTCAAAGGAAAGTGTTTTTCTCTGAAAGGACAGCATTTAGAAAGTGAAGCAACCCTCCATTCACTTCGCACAGTGAATTGAAGTGTTGGAACAGACTGCTTCTCTTTCAGAGAAACGGATGTGAGTTTTTTGTGAAAGCTTGTAAGTAGCTTAAGGCACTTTCAAAGGAAAGTGATTTTCTCTGAAAGGACAGCATTTAGAAAGTGAAGCAACACTTCATTCACTTCGCACAGTGAATTGAAGTGTTGGAACAGACTGCTTCTCTTTCAGAGAAACGCATGTGAGTTTTTTGTGAAAGCTTGTAAGTAGCTTATGGCACTTTTAAAGGAAAGTGATTTTCTGTGAAAGGACAGAATTTAGAAAGTGAAGCAACACTCCATTCACTTCGCACAGTGAATTGAAGTGTTGGAACAGACTGCTTTTCTTTCAGAGAAACGCATGTGAATTTCTGTTTAATGCGTGTAAGTAGCTTAAGGCACTTTCAAAGGAAAGTGATTTTCTCTGAAAGGACAGCATTTAGAAAGTGAAACAACACTCCATTCACTTCGCACAGTGAATTGAAGTGTTGGAACAGACTGCTTCTCTTTCAGGGAAATGCATGTGAATTTCTGTTGAATGCTTGTAAGTAGCTTAAGGCACTTTCAAAGGAAGGTGATTTTCTCTGAAAGGACAGCATTTAGAAAGTGAAGCAACACTCCATTCACTTCGCACAGTGAATTGAAGTGTTGGAACAGACGGCTTCTCTTTCCGAGAAACGCATGTGAATTTCTGTTGAATGCTTGTAAGTAGCTTAAGGCACTTTCAAAGGAAAGTGATTTTCTCTGAAAGGACAGCATTTAGAAAGTGAAGCAACACTCCATTCACTTCGCACAGTGAATTGAAGTGTTGGAACAGACTGCTTCTCTTTCAGAGAAACGCATGTGAGTTTTTTGTGAAAGCTTGTAAGTAGCTTAAGGCACTTTCAAAGGAAAGTGATTTTCTCTGACAGGACAGCATTTAGAAAGTGAAGCAACACTCCATTCACTTCGCACAGTGAATTGAAGTGTTGGAACAAACTGCTTCTCTTTCAGAGAAACGCATGTGAATTTCTGTTGAATGCTTGTAAGTAGCTTAAGGCACTTTCAAAGGAAAGTGATTTTCTCTGAAAGGACAGCATTTAGAAAGTGAAGCAACACTCCATTCACTTCGCACAGTGAATTGAAGTGTTGGAACAGACTGCTTCTCTTTCAGAGAAACGCATGTGAGTTTTTTGTGAAAGCTTGTAAGTAGCTTAAGGCAATTTCAAAGAAAGTGATTTTCTCTGACAGGACAGCATTTAGAAAGTGAAGCAACACTCCATTCACTTCGCACAGTGAATTGAAGTGTTGGAACAGACGGCTTCTCTTTCAGAGAAACGGATGTGTGTTTTTTGTGAAAGCTTGTAAGTAGCTTAAGGCACTTTCAAAGGAAAGTGATTTTCTCTGAAAGGACAGCATTTAGAAAGTGAAACAACACTCCATTCACTTCGCACAGTGAATTGAAGTGTTGGAACAGACTGCTTCTCTTTCAGAGAAACGAATGTGAGTCTTTTGTGAAAGCTTGTAAGTAGCTTAAGGCACTTTCAAAGGAAAGTGATTTTCTCTGACAGGACAGCATTTAGAAATTGAAGCAATACTCCATTCACTTCGAACAGTGAATTGAAGTGTTGGAACAGACTACTTCTCTTTCAGAGAAACGCATGTGAATTTCTGTTGAATACTTGTAAGTAGCTTAAGGCACTTTCAAAGGAAAATGATTTTCTGTGAAAGGACAGCATTTAGAAAGTGAAGCAACACTCCATTCACTTCGCACAGTGAATTGAAGTGTTGGAACAGACTGCTTCTCTTTCAGAGAAACGCATGTGAATTTCTGTTGAATGCTTTTAAGTAGCTTAAGGCACTTTAAAAGGAAAGTGATTTTCTCTGAAAGGACAGCATTTAGAA